>NC_055957.1:11818441-12020941 GCF_018492685.1 Alosa sapidissima
ATAATGAAGAAAAGAATAGGCTTTGTGAGATTTCGAAATAAAGTAGTAGACTTAGGCTAGAAAACACTTGGATGTGCAACACTTGGATGTCAACGTCATGAAATGTTTCCTATAGTAGGCTAAGGTACATTACAGTGATAAAATAATCTCCATAGATGTGTAATACATGAATACTTATGGGGGGAAACTACCTGTAATCTAAGAATAGTAGCTTTAACATATCAAATGAATGAATGTGTGTGTTTTCTGCATTAGGCCTACCTCTTATGGCTTTTAGCTTGCCCACCTGAAGACATTTTCCAACACAAACAAACAAAAAAATAGCAAAAAAGACTACGATGCGGTAGGCTAATGCTTACACGCATGGGCATATGACCAATGTGTTCACGAGGACCAAAAGTGCAGTGTGGGAATGTCTTGGGTCTAAAGTTTGTGTATCCATGTGACAGTGCGACATAAAAATTAAGTCATGACTTTCTTAAGGAGTGGTGAGTCGAAGCGAAGAATGTCACTTCTGCGATAAAGTACATGTTGACGCGCAAACACAATTCAACGAAGCCTTCATTAGCAGGACTTTGCTATCTTCACCTCTTTCTTGCATACACCTTTCTCACCCGTCGCTTACTCACTCGCCAACAACCGTGGTGGTGGTGCTGCTGTCAAGAGATGTTGGGGGAAACAAATTCCTCTGACAAAAATAATAGAATGCTATTACGCCTCCCACTGACTGATGTCTTTAAAATAGCAATGGGCTACTTAAACTGTCCTCAAGGGATTATTCTCAACAAAATACATATTAAACCATACATTTAACTGAAAATCCATTTTGAAGTTGCAAGGTCTTCAAAACCTTACTAACTACCGGAAGAGGACTCTTAATTCAAAAATCAAAATCTGATGAAAACTTGACCCGGAAGTGAAACTTCATCTGGGTCGCAGACTCCTCACATGTTGCTGTTTGTACATGTGTGCCACAGTAAAACTGTCTGAAATGTTTGTTATGTTCCACATTTACAGCAGACAAAACTTCGTTTAAAGGCATTCGCTGCACGATTTAAAGTCAAGGATAGAGTTAGTAGTTATAGTACAGCGAACCACGCTGCTAAGGATATCAAAACATGGGCGTTGAAGTTGAGGTTGTTGCTGGAAGTTATGAGCAGATTTCATTTGGTTATCATGTGTGCAGAGATGGAGAGGTAACGTTAGCAGTGTAACATATTCAGTGTATTTATTTGTTTGTTGTTTATTTGTGTTTGCATTTGATAGTTCTTTCATTCTCTTTATTATGGCAACACGCACTTTTAACGTTAGCAATATGTATGTTAGCCAAACAAGGATAATATATCTATCTATCTATCTATAAGTAAGCTGTATTTCTGGCTGAAGTATCTATCTATCCTCACTATCAGGATGTTTACATTTTGTTGTAGGACTGGACAACCACGCCTGACTTCACTCATCACGCACACACAGCTAGCCTGTCAGCTGTAGCATCTAACAACAGGTATATTGCCACAGGCAGTAAAGACGAGACCATTCAGCTTTATGACATGAAGAAGAAGATTGAACAGGGGGCCTTACTGCACCATGATGGTATGTCAACAATATGAGTTGGAGAAAGATCTTGCCTGGTTCTTTGTGGTGATCTGTTTTTACACTGTGTGGTTTACACTGTAAGGTTTATTGTTCAGATGTCCCCCTGAAACATGTAGTGACTAAGGTTAAGAGAAGGTTCCATTCTAAAACTCGAAATGAATATGTGACATGTCCAGGTACCATCTCGTGTCTGGAGTTCTACGGCTCATCCCACTTGCTCAGTGGAGGAGAGGATGGACTGATGTGCGTGTGGAGGACAAAGAAGTGGGAGTGTCTGAAAACCATAAAAGCACACAAGTAGGTGTTGAACCTGAATCTATGTGTTATTAGGTGTTGCAGCCCTAATTATTATCCTGACCAGTATTATTATGCATTCTTGATCAGCTGACCTCTCACTAATGTCCTTAGGGGCCGCTTGTCCTCGTTATCGGTCCACCCATCTGGAAAACTTGCTCTGTCAGTTGGTACAGACAAAACACTCAGGTACATTTTATTTAATCTGAACTTTAGTATACTTTTATCTACCATCTAATGTTTTGTTAAAGGTTGTATCAGCAATGGCGGGGTAACATCACTTCTGCTGACGTTCAAACAAAACAGAGAACTAGCTCGCTACTCCCTCCCCCTCCCTCCCGTGCAATTGAAACTATCCTGAACACGCATCTCGTCGGTTATTGGTTGAAACGCTTTATTTTGGCTTTGAGTGGTTGGCAACACTTGTTGTTAGCAATTGTTTTTGTGTGCAGATCTCAGAGCCTAGGCTGCCTACAGAGACGCGTTTTTTTGACGCCTGCTTATGGGGTGGTCAGCTAGCGGATCGTTAGGAAAGATTAGATGAATGTGATCATTATGTTTAGGCCTTTTTTGGGCCTGCAATCGCTGATACAACCGTTATCACACACTGCAAATTATATTTTGTGCAGAATGAATTGTGTTTGAAAATGTCAGTGAACCAAATGTCATGTGATGGTCTTACTTAAATCATGCTTAAATCATAGAACATGGAATCTAACCGATGGAAGATCAGCATTTATCAAAAACCTCAAGCAGAGTAAGGAAACTTGTCATGAGTTTTCTCATAATACATTATTTGAATAGTTTAATTGTGAATTTATTGTAAAGTGTTTTCATAAATAGATGTAGTGTGAAAAATGACTGATTATATTACTTGTACTGAAACACATAGGAATTACTGTTGCCCACAGTGTGTAGAGATGTAATGTCCAATGTTATTTTCTAGATGCTGATATAGTTAGGTGGTCTCTTGAGGGAGATAAATATGTGGTGGTGACCAGCGATAAGATAGATGTTTACAACCTTGACACTGCCACAGTGACTGCAACCATCACCAATCCCACAAGAATATCATCTGTCAAGTTTGTACAGGTACACTACAAAATATTTTTTGGTGATTGACCTAACTAATAGGCGTTTTCTTTGATGACCATATGTTGTTTTTTTTCAGAGTTGTGATTTTTCGCTATAACATTTGTTGGCTGGATTTGTGTGTGTTCTAGAACACTTGTCTGGCTGTGGCTGGTGATGATGAGACAGTCCGCCTCTTTGACCTCACAACAGAGAAGTGTACATGTGAGTTCAAGGCCCACGAAAATAGGTATGGCTGTCCTTTTAAAAGTTAGAGAATCAACTTATTTCAAATAGATGAGGGAAACTTTAGTCAGATGTAAAACTTTTTTTTGCAGGGTAAAAGCTGTGGATTGTTTTATGCTGGATGACTTCTGTGTTATTGTGACGGCGTCAAATGATGGATTCATCAAATTGTGGAAACTGCATCTTGACAAGGTCATATATATTTAACAGCAGTTTGACTGGTAAAAATCTTACAGCTCTCCTTTCACTCACCTACTCCACATTGTCTGGTAATAATCATGTCGCTTTTGTCCATTAGCTTCCCGAGCCTCCCAAGCTTTTGTTGGAGGTGAACACGACAGCAAGGCTCACCTGTCTGACTGTGTTCAAGCCGACTGCGGAGAGTGAGGCCACAGAGAAACAAAGTCCTCAGCCGACCTCTTCTACAGGTACAGTAGTCACTGCAGGTTCACAGCAGGCATAGGTAGTATCTGGAGTAATGGAATAAGAAGGCGTCATCTAGTAAGCCTATGTTTTCATTTGGAGTCACTCTACTAGCTTTGATTTTAGGTAATTCTGTGTCAAATCAGATGAGGTTGCTGCTGCACTGTCTAAATTTTGTTCAAACTACGTCAAGATTGTGAATGCGTCCTAAGACCAAGACCTACAAAATATCAGTCAATGCATTACCTGAATTCTTCTTTCGCTCAGGTAATGAGATAATCACTGACTCCACAAGCAGTATACCACTACCTAAAATATTGACACGACATTAATAAAGTATTGTATTCGCAGACAAAATACTGATTGATGCCATGTGGGTACAAAAAAGATTTTATAATGCCCTCAAAATCCTCTTTTTGAACTTGTTCTGAATTTAGGACCTTAAATAAAATCAGTGGTCATGTAGTACAAACTTTTAATGATCAAGCCATACCCAATATGGCTTCCAAGATATCGGTAAGGCATTTTTTGAGTGTAATAACTCTGACCTTAGGTCAAAAAATAGGAAACCTTTGATATTGAGCAAAAATATTTTACAGGTTTTAGTTTTGGGATCTGAACATTAGGTAGACAAGCTTGTAGGCAAAATCTGAGACAGTGTGGCAACCACAATCCTGGATTTGGCTGATATGACACAGAATGACCCATTTGAGTGGACATTATTGGCAAAATAGATGCTCTAGCACCATTTCCATAGTCCAGATTGAAAATCAAGCGAAAGTCCACTGTAGAACAGGATGCCACTCTTTGTTATTTAATGTTTTAAAATGGCAAAAATAATTAATTTCAAGGCGTTTGTCTTGCAGCCACAGATGACCTGCCTTTACCCTCCAAGAATAAGAGAGTCAGGATTGCTACAGAGGAGGTTGTTCTTGAAGAAGAGCGTAGCACCAAAAAGGTCAAGAAGGGTGGTAACAAGAAAAAGACCCAATAAAATCCTGTATTACACCAGGTCATGAATGAGTTTGTCCTCTGTTGTCTAGTTATACCTGTGTGTTCCCTCCTATCACAAATACTTTAAACAATTACTACTCTGACTTCATAATCAATGTTGTGATGCATTGTATTCTTTACAAAAGAACAAAACGGTGAGCATTGTGGGTGTGAAAATAGAAAAACTTTGACATCTGCATGTAAGCATCCAAAGTAGGCTATATACCACACACAGACATAAATAATTGTAAGATTAGATTGTTGCACCGTTTTTATATTTGATATGTTATGTTTGGAAGATGAACATATTAGGCTTAGGCTATAGTCTTAGATTTTGACGCAGCACAGATTAAACAACATGTTCCTTTCTCTACTTGTACCTCATAGGCCTAATAAAATATATCCTACACCTAGACAAATATAATGGCAAACTATTTTAATCACATTATTATGACCATTAAATGTTATGTAAATGTAATGTATGCTATTTTGCATGCTAAAGTCTGAGTCATCACAAGTAAATAGGCTACAATTAGATGAAAATTCTTGTTATTCTATGTGAGACTTCTATTGGATTCAATAAATAATGATGTTCTATTCAAGTTAATACCTGATGTGTTTGGATATCAGGTCTTTAGCTCTCCAAACTTTAATGTCATCTAAAAGCAAGGTGTCCAGTGCCAATTTCATGTAATTGTCTTAAATGTAAAGACCTCATTCAGGATTCATGGGCAAAAAAAAGAAGAAAAAAAACAGGAATTAAAAAGGGTAATCATACTGTAGCCATGCTGATGTATGAGATGAGACAACGCCTCTTCTCATGGTCTCCAGTCAAATGATAAGAAAGCCAGAATAGTTGCTTCCTCTCTTATTCAGCTTCTCCCCAGCCGTGGCCCACTGGTTAGCACTTTGGACTTGTAACCGGAGGGTTGCCGGTTCGATCCCCGACCAGTAGGCACGGCTGAAGTGCCCTTGAGCAAGGCACCTAACCCCTCACTGCTCCCCGAGCGCCGCTGTTGATGCAGGCAGCTCACTGCGCTGGGATTAGTGTGTGCTTCACCTCACTGTGTGTACACTGTGTGCTGTGTGTGTTTCACTAATTCATGGATTGGGATAAATGCAGAGACCAAATTTCCCTCACGGGATCAAAAGAGTATATATACTTATACTCCCCATCTCTCTTCTTCAAGCTAGAAAAACAGCTCTACGAAGAACAGAGCAGAAAAATCTATTGCCAAAAACATCCTTTTGATGTGAGTGTAAGTCTCTGTAAAGTGTCTGTAGTATTTGCTGAGACTGCACTGTAACAGTAACTGCAGCAACACTTTGGCCTCTAGTCATTAAATCTCTTGATGCGTTTTTGCATCTTATGACCTGCACTCTTCCATCGTAGGTGCATGTGAGTGAGTTGTCCCGTACATGCATCAGTATTGAGTTCAGTTGAACATATATTTCTTCCCTGAGTATTCTGCTTTTTATTCCCTCAATGTCATCTCCCCTGTATCAGGATAACGATATAGAGAGCCTGTAGGAGGCTGCTTGTGGAAATTGCTGCTTCTTGCTACTTAAAACTCTTTTTGCATACTTTGCCACCCAGTATCTGAAATACATTACTGTTCAAAAGTGCAGCAAAGGTTGGGTCAGTGTTGCAAATTGCTAAGCTGCACGCACGGACGCACGCATGCACGGATGCACGCACGGACGCACAAATGCACGAGCGCACATGCACATCACAAGGTCTTTTTTTTTTTCAAGGTCTTGAATGAGTTAAATTCCCCAGTTTCTCAGCGGAGGATGTATGGTGAGAGATTAAAATTGGCCATCTGCTGTAAATGCACCATAACCTCTGAATCTGACCTTCAGTTGGTTGACTATGGCCAAAGTGAGATAATATTTGTCCTATTTGTACTTTTTTGTGAGATAATATTTGTACTTTTTTGTTCTTTTATTAAACAGACTGGATTTTTTAATACTGTGGAGAAAAGTTTTTCACATTATTAGATTTTGATTGTTTGTTCGTTCATAAAGAAGTGTGCAAAAGTGAGTGTGTTTATGCTCTGTGTTTGCCTTTTATATGCTTATGCGGTATATATAAGTGTTATACCTAAATTATATATAGTGTTATGAAGTAAAGTCAAAAATTTACAATGGAACTATGTGGATCATACAAGTGCCAGCGCTTAAAAGTAAATATGTTCTCATTCTCATTACCTGTGATATGATCTTAACATGAACAATTATTCACAGTACTATGGTAAGTATCTTATGGTGTCAGGACTGCAACTCAGTGTGAGCCTTTGATAGGGGCAATAGGTATTTTAGCCATAAACCGTAATATTAAAATAATCCTAAAAATATGTTTCCCTCCTCAGAGTCTGGGGAAAGAACAATAACAATGCAGTTGTCAGGGTGTCTAGAGCCCTCCTGGGCAGCAAAGTCATAAAGCTCCAACTGCTCAGGTCTGACAACAAGTCAAAGATCAAAGTTGAAGTGGCCTAATGCTGAGGCACAATATTCTTTAAATAAAATAACAGTAAATTAATAACATACTTCTTATTTGAGTATGTGGAGATGTACTTTGAATTCTTAGAGTGTACAGCTTCATCTTAATAATACAGCACTTTCTCTTCACATAAGACATCTTAAGACAGGTATTAAATCACAATTGCTCAATTATCCTGCACATACTATAGTAATTTAGGCAAAACCATAACAGCCTTTCATGTGTTCATCTGAACATGTCTTTACAGATCTAAAAATAGATGTTTTAAATAGATGTGACAGGTGCAAAGACCATTCATGTAAAGCAGGAGCAGAGGAGGAGCAGAGATGGTTCAGAAACAGGGGCCCAGCGTGCAAACGCAGGCTACTGTATTCATGTTGTTGCACTAAGATCATTAAGACCACATCCATCTGACTCCCTCATAGAAACTCGTTGTCACCACGGCTGCAAATGACACGGTCACTCACAAGTCGTTTTTGATGGGTCGCAATGTTCGATGTAGATCTTTCCATTGTGCACCGCCCCGGCGTGGGCAGCCAGAGGCTGGGGGAGGGACGACACGTAGTTCCACTCGTTGGTCTCCAAGTTGTATGATTCCACACTGGACAGGTATCCTGATTCATTCCTTCCACCAATCACATACAGGTGTTTGTCCAGGCAGCAGGCAAAAAGCTAGCTCTTCTACAAATTAAAACAAAAGAAAATTGATTGGATCACCTCATCTTAGAAAGACAAAACATTGTATATTCATACACATATCATTCATTTAATAACTGTTAACTCCGTATGAGGAATCAAATGTTAAGGTATATTTGCTTAATATGAACTATCCAAAAGCTATCCAAAGAAGAACATCTCCTGACTTGAGTATAAATAGATCTGACAAAGCTTCTGTGAAGACCATACATGTAAAGTAGACCATTCTGAGGTACTATAGGTATCATAAACCCACACCTGGTCCCCTTCTTCAGAACAGAACATTCCTGAGCATCTGTATCTATCTATATTTACATACAACTACTGATTTCTCCCAGGGGTGCATTTCCAAACATAGCTGTGTCTCCCTGTTTATTCTAGGCTGGTCTTACAGATAATCACAATGTCTATGCCTTGTTCTACAAAGCACAAGCACAACTATTTACTGTACTGTTCTTGACTGATTCACTGGCTTGAAAATAAAATTTGGCAACTGGAGAGTGGGAGGACCACTGCATGTGTCTCTAATGACAAGACGGCATCCGTTCAGCCAGCGGATAAAGCAGACTTCATCAGCGTTTCAGCTCCATCGGCCTGAAGGATCCAGTCAAGCCTCCACTGGTTTCTGATGGTTTCCCGCCTACTGGACTTGGTATAAATCCATTGTCTCAACATGACGGGCTATTATCTAATGTCATTGTAATGGGCTTTACACTTTAAGCTTTGGATCTAGCAGTCTTGTGGTGACGATGCTGGAGACATTTAGATTTATTTAGCTGATAAACATTCCTAATATGGTGACATTTGATGTGTGTAGATGTGAAATGATATCATTATCACTGCAATTAAAGGTGTACAGACAAACCGACCTCTTTTCTACTGCTGAAATGCAATAAAAAAATTGGGAGAGCTTTTCTCCACTTAGCCAGCTGTTTGGGAGCTATTAGAACCCATTAAGGTCTAAATGTTTGCCATTCTAATATTTTCCATTTTAAAAGCTTAAATAACACTAGCAGGTTGTGGCTTTTTTTTTTTAATCGAGGACAGCTCACACTCATAAAATATACAGTATTGCTCATGGCCATATGAAAATCCCAAATGTATAGATGTCAGTGTAACATACCCATACACAAGACCAGTTTGGTCCAGAAGTGCTTTGTTTTATTTTCATAATCTAAAATGCAAAGGACAGAATAGGATTTGAGAATAAATCCAATGTTGAGTGCACAAAAATGTTTCACCAAATGAAATATTTACAATCATGAAAGTAATTTTAACTCTCCTACTTCAGTTAGGCATCGAGTAACATTACAGTACTGTACATATATGATAAAACAGTTACCGGAGTAAAATGTCAATAAATCTGAAATTTGTCAGTCTCACTCTTTTGATTATGTCATGTAAGACCGTATTTTGCACATTTTGATTGTTTGACTGGGGAAACATCTACAGTATTTTGCTTCATTTATTTAGACTGTAGAAGTTGAAAATCTGTTAAACATTAACAGTTACCACAGAACACATAATAAAGAGAGACAGCATATTTTTCTGTTTAATTGAGGCCATTAATATACATGGCTAGAGGTAAACTTTTTTGATTGTACAACCCAGTTATGATCAAATTTAACGCCTCTGTGCCATAGTGTTCTGAACTGAGCATCTTGTCTTAGCTTAAAAAAAACATCATAGAGCAATAGTACAAGCACATGGGTTTTAAAAAGCTGTATTCTAGTCTACAACATACCAAGCATCAATGACTTTAGATCAAATTAATATGATCTAAAAAAAAAAAAAAAAAAAAAAATGATCATAATGCTCTCTCCACAGTAATGGTATATTCTGATCAAACACTATTTTTAAGAGGGATGTTTCCCACAAAAATACTAAATACAAATGGACATAAAGCCAGTTATATCAATTCATTTGAACAGTAAGCGTGCTTTAACATATAAGGCAAAAACCTTTCCATTTAAAAAAAAGGAATATGAACATGTACAGTTGCAGTTTCTCAACACAGATGGAACACACACACTGTACATGTTATAAGTGATTATTTTTCATCATTCAACTCGCAATAAAGAAAGTGCTCTTGTCAAACCAGTAAAAAAATAATTTGTACACTTCCTATTGTCTGAAGAGCTCCCCAATCATTCTTCAAATTCTTTTTTTTTTTTTTGTTTTATTTATATTTCTTCAAAGATCGGTCTGTTTGCCATCACGAGTTTTGATGGTAACTCTGCGCTGCTTTCCAGGTTGTCACTTGTTGAATGGCAGGCATGCTGGGAGGATGACCGTGGCACAGGTGGGGCCTGCCAGGGGCTCTGCCACCTCACCCTCCAGCTCGGTCCATGTGCCCTTCTCTGGGCTGTAGCAGATGGTGGACGACTTGTACGCCCCCTACGGAAGACAAAACAGGATCAAAATTACCATCACGGTTTCTTGCTAGTCACTCTCAAGAGTGAATGGTTGGTAGATTCTGCCTTGTAAACACACAATTGTAAATGCAATCGAAAGTTTTAATCAGAATTGTAGAGGCAGGAGAGTGTTGTTTTATGATCTTAATAATGGATCAGGCCACTCTCAGTGATCAACATATTTCAACATGAGATTCCTTTAACAATGGAGTAAAAGACAAAAGCAGAGTGTTGAGTATGTATATATAGTATACTCTTTTGATCCCTGCATTTATTCCAATCTGTGAATTAGTGAAACACACTCGGCACACAGTGAACACACAGTGAGGTGAAGCACACACTAATCCCGGCGCAGTGAGCTGCCTGCAACAACAGCGGGGAGCAGTGAGGGGTTAGGTGCCATGCTCAAGGGCACTACAACCGTTCACTGGTCGGAGCTCGAACCGGCAACTTTTTTTAGACTGTAGAAGTTGAAAATCTGTTAAACATTAACAGTTACCACAGAACACATAATAAAGAGACAGCATATTTTTCTGTTTAATTGAGGCCATTAATATAGATGGCTAGAGGTAAACTTAGAGCTAGAGGGCTAGAGAGGGTTAGGTGCCATGCTCAAGGGCACTACAGCCGTTCCCACTGGTCGGAGCTCGAACCGGCAACCCTTCGGTTACAGGTCCTGAGTGCTAACCAGTGGGCCACAGCTGCCCCATCATGTTGTTATGAGTTATGAGAAGTGCGTGTTTATACCCACCATACTCCAGCTGTAGCCCCCAACCAGGAAAATGCTGTCGTCAAGAACAGCACAGCCGGGGCCACTGCGGCCCTCCAGAATGGGGGTTTGAAGGATGTTCCACTGATCCGCTTTGGGATCGTAGCACTCAACCAGCATCACATCAAGGTGGGAAAATCCTGCTATGTCAAAGAAAGGAGAATCAAAACCATTCCACACTGCACTACATCATGCACTGTCAACAGACCAATGCAGGTCCACTGCTTACCTTTCAAGTGATTTCCTCCGATAGCGTAGAGACGGTCATTCATTCCAGCTAAGACATGAATTGCTCGCTTTGTGTTCATATCCTGTTTTCTGGCCCAGACGTCCATGACAGGGTCATAACAGTACAGCCAAGACACGTACTCTCCATTGTGCACTCCCCCTGAAAAAAGAGGAGCAGTGATGGTTCAGAAACAGGGGCCCAGTGTGCATACGCGACTGCTGTATTCATGTTGTCGTATTGCTGTATTCAAGATCATTAAGGCACAAACTCATGACCCCATACATCTAACTCCCTCACAGAAACTTGTCATCACCACGGCGCACCATGACACGGTTCCGATGGGTCGCAAAGAATCTGGTAGCTGTCTGACTGACCTGAGATGTAGATCTTTCCATTGTGCACCGCCCCGGCGTGGGCAGCCAGAGGCTGGGGGAGGGACGACACGTAGTTCCACTCGTTGGTCTCCAAGTTGTATGATTCCACACTGGACAGGTATCCTGATTCATTCCTTCCACCAATCACATACAGGTGTTTGTCCAGGCAGCAGGCAAAAAAGCTAGCTCTTCTACAAATTAAAAACAAAAGAAAATTGATTAAATCACTTCATCTCGGAAAGACTAAATATTATATTATTTCACATATTATATCATTCATTTAATAACTGTTAACTCTGTATGTGGAATCAATGTTAAGATATACAGTATTTGCTTAGTGTGAGCTAGCTCAGTGTTTCTCAAAGTGTGGTCCGGGGACCATTGGTGGTCCGCAAGCTATCCTAAGTGGTCTGCGAGCAGACATGGTAAAATATGATATAGATGAGTTGTTTGCAATATTAAACCAACTTGCATGTAAATCCAAACAGTTCTGCAACACTGTCTATGTAAGATAGCCTATGCCAGTTTTAATCATATGAATCCTCTGACAATAAGCAAGTTGGTTCAGTGAGTAGTCCTATAGTGTAGGCTAATATACTGTTGAAGTAGGTCTAATCTTTTTTTAGCTAGGTGGTCCTGGTGGTTCTTCTTTATTGGTTAAGTGGTCCTTCGTCTGAAAAAGTTTGAGAAACACTGAGCTAGCTGAAAGCTATCCAAAAGAAGAACATCTCTTGACTGTAGTATAATGAACTGATACCAATTTACCTTTCTTGCATGGGAGGAAGTTGAATCCAGCTATTGAATCTCGGATCGTATCGGCTAACGAAATTGGTACTGTGTTTCCCTGTGAGAAAAGACACCTGTCTTTAGGCAACTAGAAACTTTTATGGGACCTTATATTCACTCCTCTCATTCATGGTTTTAGCAGAAAAATATATTCACATTTAGTCATTTGACAGACTAATTTATCCAGAGCAACATAAAGACACCATACGTGTTGTGTATATTTTATATGAATTCTTTCAGTGGCTGTTTTGAGAGCCTCACCATTAGGGTTCCACTGGTCTTCTCCCCCAAGCAGGAGCAGAAAGTTCTCTACCTCTACCACACAGTGATGGGCGCTGTTGTAAGGCATGACTATAACAAGAAAGACACAAGCAAAAAAAAAAATCATTAACTGATTAACTGATATTAGCTACAACTTCATCAAGTTTGCTTGAAATGTTCCAAATAAAGCAACACAATGACATAACAATATTGTAGCCAGTGTTTCCCATACATTGACCTAACTGTGGCGGCCCACCACAATATCAACATTGACCACCACATAATAATTTTCCAGGTTGTACTAAATTGTGCTTATATCTGGTTAGCATCATAACCACGCTGTGCTAATCTGTTAAAAACTGTTGCATTCAAGTTAATTCTGCAAACCAACCACCACAAATGGAATTCAATTATCTGGGAAACACTGTGTAGCATCTGAATGAGTTGTGGTAGATTATTTCAACTCTGTTATGTGTGTGTATACGGATCCGTTATGTGTGTGTGTACAAGCAACAGTCTCTTAAAATGGCAGTAAGTTTTTGCTATCTTTTCTTGCTCACATAGGCCACTCCCTGTGTGGCTGATGCTTCGACACAGACCTGCTTTTGAATGAAAAGTTGTTTATGTTTATGAAAAGAATGTTAATTCTCCAGATCTCCCTTTGTTTTCGCCTCTGCAGTACCCACCTCTGAAAGGCTTGGCAGGCTTTTGAAGCTTTTATATATCTGCATTAAGGTCTGTATTATAGCTATTAACCTGGTAAATGAGGCTAGTTTTTTCATACACACACACACACACAAAGTAGTGATGGCAACTTGTCTATCCCATTCATGTTCCATCTTCTGTCCAATCCTGTCCCCCCCCCCACACACACACACACACACTCTGCCTCCCCCGTTCCCATCTCCTCCCTGCAGAAATGGAGAGAGATGGCCGTAATGAACATGCTCATGCTCACTCAATAAATCTCAGGGCCTCTGTGCTTTTGAGTGTAAATCAGTGGAATGGCAAAGCCCACCTGTCTGTCTCTATCAGTCATTTCCACTGTCACCTCAGCACTGGCTGATGGATCACAGTTGCTGTAAAATTAGACAGCCTTGAATCTCATTCCTTTCCAATTGGCCTCTTCCATGCAATCTAACTCAACTCACTGACTGACATGCCCAGGCCCTCCATTGAGACTGGTCTCAGTGTGAGGGATAATACAACTTTATCTTCTTTCTGTGTGTGTGTGTGTGTGTGTGTGTGTGTGTGTGTGTGTTGGTTGGTGTTTTGTCTGTGTGCGTGAGTGTGTGTGTGTGTGTGTGTGTGTGTGTGTGTGTGTGTGTGTGTGTCTACGTGTGGTAGGGTGTCTGTCTCTCTTGTGTATGTGTTTGTGTGTGTGTGTGTGTGTGTGTGTGTGTGTGTATATATGTGTGTGTGTGCGTGTGCGTGTGCGAGTGCGAGTGCGCACGCATATGTGTGTGTGTATGTGTGTGATACAATGAGTAAGGGAGAGTGTGAGGAGGAAGACAGACAGAGAGAGAGAGAGAGAGAGAGAGAGATTACGCTGCACTTCACAGGCATGTGTGATTGACAGAGATTTGCTCCTGGTGTTCAGGGACTGCCATTCAAGTCCTGGATGAGATGCCACTGAACAGATGCTTTTGCTTCCTACACAAATACCACCAGTCACAAAGTCTTTACACTATTTACACCAGCTCATGCTGCCTTTGGCCTTTTTACTGAGTAAGACATCCATATATCACTGTGTGTACAGGAATTTGAGATTTCTCACCTCTGAGAGAAATCCATCATTACAACCCAAACACAATTTGTGTTTTGCTCGCTCATGTTTTGTTTTATTGCTAGAATAACAACAATATTATAAACAATGTGCATACTTCTGCAGTGATTTAAAGTAGCTCTGTAGTAAAGTAGTAGATACTCTCATGTTACGTACATTTTAGTATGGGCAGCCGTGGCCTACTGGTTAGTGCTTAGGACCGGTTCGAAACCCTGACCAGTAGGCACGGCTGAAGTGCCCTTGAGCAAGGCACCTAACCCCTCACTGCTCCCCGAGCACCGCTGTTGTTGCAGGCAGCTCACTGCGCCGGGATTAGTGTGTGCTTCACCTCACTGTGTGTTCACTGTGTGCTGAGTGTGTTTCACTAATTCACGGATTGAGATAAATGCAGAGACCAAATTTCCCTCACAGGATCAAAAGAGTATATATACTTACACTTATACTGTATACATTCATCTATTATGTGATAAGTAACCATAAACATTTTGATAAATAGAGCAACCACATTATATAGCAGATTTGCTATGTGATGATGAATATAAAACTTCCAAAACTGTTCCTTTTTAGATCCCATTGGCAAAAAGAGGACTACAGTAAAACTGACCTGAAAAGAACTACCCTATATTTAAAATATCAAAATGATTGAACGATGAGTTATATGACATATATATATATATATATTGTATATATTATACGACATATATATATGTCATATAACTCATCGTTCAATCAGTTCAATCATCGTATATATCATACAACATATATATTTATTTTTTCTGACCTTTACAATATATATATATGTGATATTATTACATATCTATGACATATTATATATTAAGCAGCCTTTCGTGGGACACATTTAGCACCTCTTCCGTACCTCTCCACTCTAGTGCAAAACTGCACCATGGTTACACTAGATGGCAGCCTGCACCCACAGAGAATAGAGGCACAAAAGAATACATTAAACGAATTCAAGTAATGGCTGAATTACTGTAGGTCCATCTGGAGATCCATCCTAAACTGCACTTATTGAGTCTAATAAGATCATGACCCTTTATCGATAAGGGTCACTTAAATGTCTGAACTGGCTATGAATTATCAGCATTTTCTCACAGTTGTAATGAAATAATTTTTGTCCCTCCAAAAATGCATAGCATGAACATATAACTGCTACAATAACCTGCTGTCCACAAAAGGCTGCAAATGGATTTGTCTTCCCATTTATGCAATTCCACAGATGGTTTAGCATTAATATTCATATTCTAAATGTGTGACTTACTTATCAAAGAATATTGCTGAAGTCCATTACAAGTCCAACAATGTTATGGTTGGCTAGATGGACTAATAAACACAGACTGCTCTGAGAAAGTGTGCCAAGTCTGACAAATTGTGTGGCTTAGGTAGAGTTAAAAACTCACCCCGTGCTTTTCACAATGGGAATGATTTTCTACCATAACAACCATTTGGATTTTGTACTGTATAGCTGTCAGGGGATATGAACAATCAACAGTCTAAAAAAAACCTGTCTAAACAAAATCTATCTAACAAATGTTTAAGGTAAGCAGAGATCTTTTGCAACCCGGCTGTTTCTCCATTGTGATCATACTGAATTTAAGTATTTGTGGGACAGAGACCTCATACAGTATCCCCTAAGTCCTTACACCATAATAGCCACAACCGGCATGTAGTGAGTGTTCAATTATCTGCCAGCTTTCTGTTGCACCTTTATGTTGTTCAGATGAATGGATACTAACTCCATCTATCCCTTACTACAGCATGTCTGCCTACAAAGGCATGTGAGCATGTAGTGTCCGAGTTATAGACTCCACAAAGGCCAGATTTCAATTCAACACATACTATGCAGAACTGAAAACTCATGTCTAATATGACTCATATTTTGCAATTCATGTAGTGCTTTGGATCACAAGCTTTCTATTTGACCTTCTACTACTAATAATCTCTTTCATTTATTCACTTAATAAATATCCCATTTCTTTCCAAATAAAATAGGTACCAGGTGCTACAGCCATTACAACACCTATCAGTTTCAACTGGCATAGAGAGAGAACAAAACCTTCATGACTTCAAAAAGGGGTGATTGTGGCAATGCCAAATGCCAATGTCTCATGAGAAACAGTTGCTGGCACTGACTTCTAAAGGAGTAATGCAATCAGAGGCTTGTAGCTTTACAAAGAAGCATGTATGCATTAATGTGTAAAGAAAAAAAATCAATCATGTCATGAAAGTGAAATGTTAATAGCTCATGTGTAATTTCCAAATCAAAATCTCTTTAAGCATTTTTAGAAGAGAGAAGCCACGGTTAGGTTATAATACACACACTCACTCACCATCACTTAGAGGGGGAGGGGGAGCGAGAGGGAGGGTTGAGGAATGGACCACTGGGGAGTGGAAGAATGTGATATGGTCAGATGAATCATTTTTCATCATGTTCCCAAAAGACAAACGGATGCCCATGTATCGCACACCTAATGAAGCCTGTATGCCTGAGTGCCCAGCTCCAGTGACCAGGGCTGCGGGTGCCTCCATAATCAGACGGAGCGCGTGTACTCTGGCACACTCCCGGCCCCCTTAGAAGCCAAGGTCAATGGCAATTATCATTTCACCATTCTGAGATATCATCATTGTCTCTCATTAAGGCACTTTTTTACTTCCCGTCGGTAGAGTCAGGGGGAATGTCCACTGTCCACTGCATGCATGTATGGGCAAACGGTTAGATAATGGTAACCGCGCTGTCTGTACCATGGGCCATGGGAATATCACAGATGGACAATTGTCTTTGGTGTGTTTCATCTCTGATAACAGGCTACACTAGACTGACTTTTGGGAAGGAGTACATGTATCTTACACTCACACATACAGTAATACGGTTGGCTTACAGCTGATATTATATCCTATGTCAGGGAATATACTATGAGACTAATCTGGATGCACATGACTGCTCAACATTCCTGTAATATTCTATTAACTATCCACAGCTCTGCTGTCCTGAGCGAATGCCAATTGAACTGCTCTAACGTCTAAAATTGTGCTTATACAAGGACTGTGCACGGTTAAATATTATAAAACACGTGTTCTTTTTTTGCTCAGTGACATTGGATCAATTACAGCAAATATGCTGAGAAAAGGCAACATTTTTCTGACCTTTACAATTTTCAGACAAATGGCCCTGCCAAAGGTCAAGGAAGACAGGAAAGAGATGGTATTTCATCCCTGGTAATAATCTGGTGCTGCACAGTCATTAATACTTACATACATGAGATGTACACATGCATATAATGCTGAATTAGATGGCAGGGTGTTTTTATACATATGAATACTCTCATGGCTTATGTATATGTGTACATATTAATTCAGATTCCAGCATGGCTACCAACTGGTAAATGGTAATATATCATCAACCATGAGGTATTTACTTTGAGTGATTTCATTTATTGGGGATACTGTTCCTTATTTTGACAATGTCTTGTTTCTCCTAAATGATTTAACCACATCCATTTATAACCGCAGTTTAAGTCATTTTCCCAAAAGCCACAAGACTCCATTTTTTAAAATGCAGCCAAAATATTTAGAAGGAAATCAATTGGCTTGACACAGGCATCCATAATTAGTTTCTGGCTGAGAAAAGAATGCCAGCCCAAATGTTCACGAGCAAGTGTTCATTCTTTTTAATAGAGCAGTTCAACAACAGTGTGTATGTCATCCTCTGATGATACATCTTCACAATATCATTAGATTAAAATGGATCTTGCTGGGAGATATCAGCAAAAACAAGGGAACCCAGGCATAGAGCTCCAGTGTGGTGTAAAAGTCACGCTCTGATTAAAAACTTATATTAAAAGTGATAGTTCTACATCATTACCCCCAGGATGTGGATGGATCCTGTGGGTGAGCATGAGTCTACACAAAACTTTAGTAGCTACGCTTCTCTCAGAAGGAGTTTTTTCTTTCATGTCACTGAGGCGAAGGGCCAGCTCCACTTACTTGTGAGGATCTTCCACGTTTTCTTCTCATCGTCGTAGTACTGGACCAGGTTGCTAGGCAGGCGGTCGGGACCCGGCGGCAGGCCTCCCACCAGCAGGAGCATCCTCTTGTTGGAACGGATTCTGTACAAAAGAGAAATGCTTACTTCCTGTTCTCTCACACTCCTCTCTGCCCCCCCCCCCCAGGTATCATAAAGCCACTTAAAGTACACATCACCCCTTCAATTTCCTGGTCTGTACACAGCTAATCACCATATAGTACTCATTTGTTCTTGATCTTTTCTGAGAAGGTTGCATTTCATAGAACAATATGTTGCTAATGTATGCTATGTTCAAACATAAATGTGCTTATCTATCTATCAAACTACAATACATAGACACAAAATTACAACAATGCTGGCATCATAATGAATGCATGACCTGGTACAATGCTGCATTAAAAATGAATGTGTGTTCATCGTTAAAATCAACAGGCACAGAGAATGGCACAGAGGTTTATCACCTTGTAAGGTAAGGTAAAGTAAGGTAAGGTAAAGTAAGGTAAGGTAAAGTACAGTAAGGTAACTTTATGGTCCCCGAGGGGCAATTGGTTTTAACAGCCAGCAGTACCAACAAATATGCCATACAACATCCTACAAGACATACACATCAAAACATTTAAGACACATACAGAGACAAATAATATTTAAGACACACACAGAGACAAATAAATAAACAAGGCAATGTTAAATATAAGTATAAATAGTAGTTTAACGCTATTTGTTAATCAGGGAAATGGCAGTGGGGACAAATTAATTCTTAAACCTTTTACTCCTTCACCTTGGCATTGTATACCTCCGCCCTGAGGGGAGGAGTCTAAACTCCCCAAACAGCGGGGGGGCTGGGGTCCGCAACAACCGAATAAGCTTTCCTGGTCGTTCTGGTGTCACAAATATGGTGGAGGTCAGTAAAATTAGTGCCAGCAACCTTACTACATACTTTAACAATGCTCTCCAGTCCTAGCAGGAGAGCATAAAAGTCAATAAAAGTAGGATGTAGGTGCAACTAAAATAATCCATCCAACATTGTTTTAGAGGGAGTTAGGCAAGATATTGAGGAGCGAAATATTATTATCATAAGATATTCCAAATGTTTTAGGGGAAATGCTGCATTTAATGTTCTAGGAATAATATTAGTCCTTCATCGCAAAGTTATCACAAAACATCTCTCACAAGTATTTCTTGAAACATGCTGATGGTGAGCCCTGAGGTCATACTGAAGTGGGGTTTTAAGCTTGGACGCTGTTGTTAACAAGTACACATACAGGTGCCTTAAGCGCAGCTCCAAGTATCTTTTCTTTCCTAAATGAGATTTTTTGAACCCTGCAAAGTTTTAAGAAACCAAGGACAAACCTCTGATCTTCCAGCCAACACCCTCAAATTCATCTGAAACATCCCCAGCACATCACCATATTCATTCAATGTTCAGGATTAAAAAATCTCATAATCTACTGCTATCCAATTCTGCTGAATGGGCCCCTTCACATCCACATTCTATAACAACCTCTGAGGCACTCGGCCATGGGGGAGGGGTGTTCTTGAAACATATTAATTCAATTAGCCATGAAGAGTCTAAAAAACGATCATGAGGGGCGCACACTGAGGCTCGGGCTGGTCTGGGCTATCTTAATGAAAAGGCACCCCATGTGTGTCCTGCTCTCTGAGTCAGACGCACCATATGGGAGATATCTCATTCATAGGCAATAAACGCAAACCACATTTGAAATAGGCAACTGACAACAATGAGAGATAAACAGATAAACCGCTTTGAATTCTCAAAAATACTGTACTTGAAATCAAGAGTATTTCTCAAGCAGACTTGTCACACTGCGTTTGAATGTCATTAGCAGCCCTGGTTCAGCACACACTACATCATTTCTGCTCACAAAATCGCCATCCCTCCCAGTGTTGTCCACTACAACATGTTGTCTTATGTTCATTTTGGCAGATTCATAGGCAAGTGTACAAATATTGTGGATTACTTGCTTTTCCATCTGTAAAATCTTTCTTGAAAATGTTATGTCAGTGCTGCTATTTTTATTTCAGGTATATTCTGTGAAAAGGATAGTTAAGGTTGGAGCTAATTGGTTGCAATACAGCAGGCCCCACAACATGCGTAGAACACCACATATATTAGGGAAATATTTTAATTTATTCATGGTGCCACTGGGGCATGTTAAACTCACGCAGAGCTTATCCTGCCCCCTGTCCTGCCTGCCTTAAGCCTTACCCCCGCTCCACCGACACGCCATGACTGTCTGGCGGAAGGACCAAGCAGTCTCAGACAAGTTGTCTGACCCCTGACTCACAAACACAATAAACTGCATTTTTTAACACATCCCAAAATAGTTTAACGAGGGTCTCCTGCGTTAAATCCTCACGGCCGTTTCCACAGGCTAGATATCACATTGAGCCAAAATTCTAGAGCAAATAAACAAATGATAGCAATAATGCATGTCTGACAGGTTATAGGCTCACTGAATTTCATCTGGGATGGAGTGAGCCAAGCCTATCCAAAACAGTGAGATAAGAATGAGCAGGAGTGAGATAATAACATCAACATGTCAATATAGCATCACTCCTCTCTCTCTGCTGAAACAATTCCCATCCTTAAAAATATGAAACTGTAGGGCAAACTGGAAGTATATGGATCGTGGCGCTTTGATACCACTTTTGAAACTAGGATTGTTATACTGAGCCCATAGATCCAGTACAGCCAATGTTAACATGAGCACAGCTACTGATATCCTAGGAGGTCCACGTTGGAGAGTGTAAGATAAGTTAACTTCATAAAAGCTAGTTTCAGCATATAGCATAAACACATAGCCCACATGATATATATCATAATCTGTTAGTTGAGTGGTATAACTGCAGAAATGTTACCCACTTAATAATGAATGTCTATTCTATGCTTGATACAGACAGCATAATTTGACAGCATTGTAACTACTGGCAGCAACAGAGGATTAATTGATAATTCTCATGTCTGAAGAGTCAGAGAGGAAATAATGTGGCAATTAGTCATTAAATTTACTTCAGTATCTCATCAACTGCTACCAGTGTTGGAGGGAACTACATGTAAGTTGTTTTAAAAACGTTTTGTAGCTTGATGGTAGTTCAGCTACATTCTCTTTTAAATAGTGATTTAAGTAATTAACCCAGTTTTGGGTCATAAAAGAAAAGGTATTATCTTTCATTTCTATTTTACAACTGCTGTATTTTTTTTCTGCTGTAATTGAATCTTCTACGACCTGCCCCCCCCCCCCTTTTTTCTTTTATCCTGACCATTGTGATGGCGTGCCCATGCCATGCATTCATCAGGCACCCACTACCACTTCAATTACAAAATCTTAACAAGTTACCAGTCCTGCTTGATGTGATACCCCCACCTGGACTCTAGGTCTCTGGAGGACAGGAGCCTCCCTGATAGACATTGTACAGTATATAAACTAAAGCTGCCATTCCTTGTGCTTTCCTGTGAAAAGTGGGGTGTTATATTTCATGTGGTTTATGGATAACCTGTCAACAAGTAGGCACTAGTGTGTATATTTTGCAATATTTTCATATCACATGTACACTGTAAATGTTATCATTATTTACAAAGTACTTTTTCCTAAGTAGCTTTGCTGTAGTTCAACTTCTTCAGTGTGGAGTACTGGTACTGTACCTGGTAAAGCTATGCTTCTAAAGTGCCCTCCCCAATGCTGCCTGTTACTCTGTGTAAAGACATCCGAGTACCCTATGTGTTCAGTGGTTACATTTTGCATATAATTAGCCAAAAATTGTATCAACATTCTTTCCAAATGAACCTTGATCTAGCATTAAACCACTGATTAGATACCTCTTTACACAAGCTTTAATGAACAAGTATCATATCATCAGTGGTCTATTGAAATTGGCAAGGTAACTGATATACTAAAATGTGCTTGATTTTTTTTGTCAACACATACATCAGTGCAATTTTGTACCCTAACTTAGACAGCCATTACAAAAATAATGACATTACTAAATTTTAAACACAGGGCTGTTTCATGTCCAGGGTGGACTGCATCTGCTTTGACAACCCACAGCATGTGAAAGCACAGCCATGCCAGCTCACCTGCTTGCCACTGTCTGCCGACAGTGTTGCCGAAAGGGCATCAGGTGGTAGTTCATGGCGTCCAGCAGCAGCTTCTGGCACACAGGGTCGGTCCTCATGAAGTCCACCGACTGCACCCGCTCCACCAGCTCCGGGGCGGGGATCAGGGCGAAGCGCAGCCTCTTCATGAGGTCGGGGGCGTAGTGCATGCGGGTCTCCCTGTCATGCTCCAGCCACAGCACAGACATCTGGAAGAGAGCCAGCTCGGACTCCACTGGGGGAGGCAGGGCGTCCAGCATGGCACACATCTCCTCAAAGTTCAGCAGGAGCACGTCCTCCACCAGGTACTTGTTGGCGAGCTTCTTGGTCTCGTCCAGCCCGTGCAGGGCTGCTATCTTGCAGATCTGCTTATAGTTCTGCACAGATATCTGGTCGTTGAGGAACTGCACACTAAGCTTGGTGATCTGTGGGATGTTGAGGATCTTGCTGACCGAGAGCACCTCCTCCACGGTATCCAGGGAAAGGGTAACATTGGCAGTGTAAAGGTACTCCAGCACTAACCGTAGTCCAATGGAGGAGCAGCCCTGAAGCACCAGGTTGTTGATGGGTCGGGCGCTTGGCAATGGCTTGTCGTCAGGGGAAGAGGAGGGGGTTCCACTGCTGCCTTGATCCTTGCTGGCAAGCCCCTCATTGTTGATCATATGAGAGGAGAACAGAGACCTGAAATACTGTGAACAGGACGCCAGCACTGCTTTGTGGCAGTGGAACTGCTGTCCCTGGGCAGTGAGTGTCACATCACAGAAAAGCTGTTTTCTCCACAGGAGATTGAGCCCGTGCAGCAGGGTGTCACTGTGAGATGGGTCAAAGGTGGATGTTCTATCACCCGATCTGGACATGACTTCCGGACTGCTTACGCCACCTAGAAATAAACAATGCGTGTCAGTTCTCCTAATAAGTAGGCTATCATACATGCACAACTACACCAGATTGTTGGTAGAAATTAAGTAGGCAGTACTTCAGGTCTGTTTCATCCTTACCAAAGTTTCAAAGAAGCAAACCATAAAATAATTGTGCATGGGCTATGTTAGACTAGGGACCACCAAGTGGTGCCTACAGAACGCTTTTCGGAATTTGTAAATGTTTTCACGGTTTCATGTTAACTTACATTCCGTTGTCGTGACTTTACGCACACGCTCATCATTAATGACCTTTAGGTGCTAATTATCTCTGTCGAGACGACACTGAAATGGACGCTGCGGTTTAAGGGCTACTGTCAAAACAAAGTATGATAGGAGATACTGCAGCGGCTGCTACGATAACGCAACTTAAGTTGGCGAGAGGAAAAGGAGGGCTACGGTAGGCAATACGGAATATGCCGTATTCGAGCATATTCCAGCTTGATAACACGTTTTGCTTTATCCTTGCTATATTCCTTGTCCGGGGAGATATAGATAGGCTATTAGCCTACACAAAAACGCATGGTGATACAAAAGCAATTAGTTTGTCTCAGTATCGTCATACAGTAGCCTAGATGTGCATCCGCGTCTATTGTAGGATGCCCGGCTTAAAATTAAATTCGCTGCTGTTATAAGACAAATGCAAAATAAATACCATCATATCGATCCGACAAAACAATGATACGGATACATTATATTATCGTTGATATTGTAAACTTGATACGAGCTTGCTACAATGTAGTTTCGCTGTCGCCACATTCTCTCAAAGCGCCTGTCACAAGTAAATGATGTGAGCAGCTAGCCTCAGAACACAAGCCAAACTTACCTGACTTACGAGCTTGACAAAAAAGAAAGTAAGCTTCAGGTCCCCAGTATTTTCACTTGACTTTCCTTTGTTCTCCTTTCTTAAATATATCCTTTTTGTTTAAAGACTATGGTCGATGCCTCAAAATAAACATTGATTCCAACTCTTAAAGACACTATTTCACGTTATTTGTTGACGTTGATCATTTGTTCTCCAGAATTAACAAGAAGTGTGTGAGTGTGTGAGAGGGAGCTGTGCTTTCTGCAAGAGAAGAAGAAGAAGAAATATACGTGTGACAAATTATGCTACCAAGAAACAACACATCATTATCCTTGGGCCTGGGGCTCAGTGAGTCGTAACGAGAGTAATAGGAAATCCACGGTTGGGGAGAGAAACGGTCGTGCATGGCCGGTGGAGAGAGACCATGCAGGGGTATGGATGCTGGAGAGACTCGCAAAATTATGGCTCAAGGCTATTGTAAAAACTGTCGAGCGTAAATGACTGCGATTTCAAACATCTATGGAAGAAAGAAAAGAGAAAGGGGAGAAAAGCGAGTCTTTCCCTCGCTGTTATAGAGAGAACCGTCAAGTTTTAGTGCGCATTGCTAATTAGTCAATTTCTCTCTGCCTTCACAGCCCGACGACTTTGCTGCTGAGCTGAAACTGCTAATTTCTGGGACCAGCCTTTTTTTGGCTGTGAACTGGATGGATGAATGGCTTGTCTCGCACAAATGACAAAAAGCCCCAGCCTTAATCTCCATCGCCAAAATAACCCCTCTTCTCATTCTCCTTTTGCTAGTCCTTCAAAAAGAAGGTGCTTCCAGCAAACTTTTGACGCGCATCAACACACCATATTTTAACAAATAATATATACATATAGTTTTCACATATATTTTATGCAGCCTTAGTAATATTATTTATGCATATTTATCTCATTAGATATAGGTGAGTCAGTCTTATGTGACTCTGAAATTAAACCTAGATAGCCTATACTGCTGGGATAAAAAAAAAAGCCTACTCTGTGGAAAATGTGATGCATTTCCAAATACACATTGTCTGATTGTCTGACATTTTAAAGCACTCAATGCAACACTTGTCAAAGTTATCCAAAAATGCAACACTTCTCTACAGTAAGTCTAAAGCCCCTAGCACATACATTCCACTGTTAATACAGGACCCCCCCCCCCCCCCCCCCTTACAAAAAAAAACCCCAAGTCTAAGTGTGCCATACAATACAGTGAACAAAGTGGTGTTAAGAACACATGGGATTGTCTTTCTTTCCTTCAAGAACTCACCCCTGTGGTATGCACTCCCATTCAAGACAGGGAACATATACAGCTGCATGCATATACAACTATTTGTCTCTGAGTATCTCAGAGACAACTTTGTGAGCAACTACTTGCTCAGCCTGCTGCTTTAGTATTTTAGCATAAGAGCTTTTTGTAGGGATTCGGTGGAAGTATGTGAAAAGTATGTGTTCAGTTGCTGTATGCGAGCATGCATTCTGTTAAATGCTGTTTACTCTGGAAAAAAGAGTAATTTGATTGCACTTTAAGGTGCACTATTCATAATGACAATCTATCTTTTCCTGGTTTCCACAGTGCTTAAGTTTTCCATATTTACATGTTTGTATTTTAGTACACTGGGTCTTGTTTGTCATGTAGTGTTGATTTCTGCTGTGGCCTTACAATTCACATTCATGTAATGACAAGGTCACAGTATTGGAAATCAGAACTCTTGAGCAGTGTCTGTCTACTTCAAATGAGATTATATGACACAAACAGAGTAAACTACACTGATCAGGTTATGTTTAATTTATTCCTGAAAAATTAAATGGAATATTCCTGAAAAAGACATGGCATTTTGATATGTTTTGTAATAGATCTGTGTCTCTGTGAATAAAACCTTTCCAACAATAAGAGTGGGATATGGCAGATCTTAAGAACTACATGACTAACATGATATAGGATGGAGCTTAACGTAATATAATGTAAACACGTGAAATAGGCTATGCCGAGGCACTTCAGAGGGCATATTTCAGTGGGTATATTTTCAGAGGGTATATTTGGGTATATACCATAGTTGCCCATCTAAAGACAGCTTTGTTGTTTTCATCCCCAAATGCCTCAGTGGTACCATTTGCTCACTTATATAAAGTCACATTCACTGTTTTCACCGTGAACTGGAACTTTTCAGATGGCTTCAAACTGGCCGTATAGCTCATGAATGTCACCTAAAGCAGTGGACTGTATTAGTGGCTTATATCACACATATCTCATTTACAAAAGTGCAAACACATGCAATGAATCAAACCTTCTGAACACGAGTAGAACATAATCTTTTATCTCAGCAAAGGCCTATGCATCTTTCTTCTGTATGGTCTGTGATCGTATCCACATAACCACTGATGAAACACCCTCTGACTCTCTCTGCAGCTGTGTAGGCTATACTTTCCACTAATATGTCCTGATATACTGAAAGCATTGCAGTAGAACTCCATAACACCATGTGAAATGAGGATTCCCCAACTAATACTATTGCTCTCGTATTATGAGAACTTCCTCTTATGGATAGAAATCTGGTAATGTTTGCCGGTATATGAAATACTTTTATCCAAGCAACTTCCAAAACAATCTATAATGGCGATAATACACCAACCGTAATAACAATTGCAAATTTAAGGCATACTGTGGCATTGTTCTTCAGTTGCTGAATATTTCCAGTGGTTAATAATACTCAATGTAGCATTTGAAATGAGGACATTTCAATGGCAAGTAAAGGTACTGTATGATATCATGACAATGCAGTCTGTGCAAATGAACTCTATAAGGAAACTTTGTTATATGAGGTCCAGGTGTGTTAATTGTATGACACAATTATTGTCACAGTACTGTACAAAGACGTGTAATGTGCCTTTACCATTAACGCAGAACAGAAAAACACTCTAGTTTTATTGATACTAATGCCAAAACAAGCACCTGCTGAATAAGTGAATTGTGATTTTCCCTGGTTGAGTTATAGAAATGGTAGGAGGTCATAAAGGGCAAATCTCAGAGAGTTTATGACTCGCAACATCCTGGAGACACAAAATGGTTGTGTTGGTGCTTGTTGGACTCACATTGAATTTGTTTGAGGCCTTTGTGGATTGAATACAAACAAACATCAATTGAGGACATCTCCAGGGATGACCATGCTGTTGTAATGAAGGCATTTTAAGTCTTTAAACAGAGAGGGACTTGCAGCAGTCACCCACTGCTGGTGAAAGACATGGAATAGAAGTTCCAAATAACACTAGAGTTCAATGAATACAGGCACTTTATTCCATATACTACATTAGTACCTTGGTAACAGCTTGTTCTAAGTATAAGTATATATACTCTTTTGATCCCGTGAGGGAAATTTGGTCTCTGCATTTATCCCAATCCGTGAATTAGTGAAACACACTCAGCACACAGTGAACACACAGTGAGGTGAAGCACACACTAATCCCGGCGCAGTGAGCTGCCTGCAACAACAGCGGTGCTCGGGCAGCAGTGAGGGGTTAGGTGCCTTGCTCAAGGGCACTTCAGCCATGCCTACTGGTCGGGGTTCGAACCAGCAACCCTCCGGTTACAAGTCCAAAGTGCTAACCAGTAAGCCACGGCTGTGTGCTTATACCCTTTTGTTTGCGCGTAATCCTTGGATCAACACCATAATCCTAAATTCTTCAATGATTTTGAATATCAAGGTAAAGTTTTGTTCATCGACAGTACAGTATGTAATTTGCATGTATTCATAATGTAAACCACTACAATGCAATTGTAGATATTAACTGCCAATTAATTTTGTTGGTATATGGTGAAAATAAATGACAGATGAACACACCTGTGACACCTTAGCTCTAGCTTAAAACTTCATCATATGTTAACTTCCACGTTATGCACTTCATTAGTGAAAAGGGATTAACTTAACCTTGAGTTATCTTACTGAAAACAGTTTCCTTCTTGTATCATGATTTCATCTCTAAAAAAGAAGCTTCTATTTCAAATTCACATACCAGCAAAAGAGTCTGCTGAGATACACTTGTTATATGAAGTGGCCGTCTCCAACTCTTTAAGCTCCGTGTAGCAACTGTGTCTCCTGAGGCCAATGGACTTCAAATTGTAGGGCACTCTGGTTGTTCTGTGGTACAGGGAGGAGTGCAGGAAGGTTCATCAGATAAGAAAAGAATCTCCAGACTAATTAAACCCTTTGAG
The DNA here is from genome assembly GCF_018492685.1 of Alosa sapidissima. Classification (NCBI taxonomy): domain Eukaryota; kingdom Metazoa; phylum Chordata; class Actinopteri; order Clupeiformes; family Clupeidae; genus Alosa; species Alosa sapidissima. Next base: position 11,846,995 of record NC_055957.1, read on the forward strand.
ACAGAGAATCACACTACAGTGATTTACAACTCTCTCTATAACTGTTCTACCAACTCATATTTATCTGTCATATTACACATAGACTGAGTCCTTGTGGGGGGAAGTCATAGAACTGGCTACATGTATACACCAGGGGATTGTCTGAGTACAAACCAGCATATGCAGAGCCTTTACGATATGAGGGCTTGATGTCCATGTGACAGGTGCCTTGTCAGTACCGTCATCAATTTTAATCAATCAACCAATCAATGGGTAAAGAAACCAACCAGTCAGCTGCTGTGCATTGCTCTGTCTCCTATCTCTGTCTTACAGAGAGATAACTTCAAGAAGGCATCTACCCCGTTGGTCTGTGTATATATAGTTATATTGTGAAGGTTATATCATAAAAAGCTCCAGTAATAGGCTAACATTTGGAGATATTGAGGAGCTCAGTTTATAGAATATGAAAAAGATCTTAGAACCACGCACAGAGATTATGCAGTCAAAAATCATGCAAAGAAACAGACAGGTTGTTAAAATCTTTCTCAAAATAACAAGAACAAGGATAGCCCAGTAAAGAGCCTGGAAGTTGAGCACAGCCAACTCCCGGGCATAATTCCTTTTCTGCAGGCTGCAGTGGGGAGTATGCTAAGATAGAAAGTATTATTTTCCTAAATGGAAGGTGTCAGATGGTCACGGAAGTGTGATCGGCTGTTCAAGATCACTGCTTCCCATCTGCAATTTGTGACGTGTGAAAGATTCAGCCCAAATGTGCTCACAAACTGGAAATCCTCAGCACTTTCTCTTATCATGGCAAAGCAAGATAACCAGCTGTTTACAGATCAGAGGACATATCATATTAATATCATAGAGTGCGTGATACCATCTTGTTTATAAAAATATATATATTTTAACTAAGTGTGGTGGTACGACAAACTTCAAAGTTTTAATTTTGTCAGTGAGAGGGTGTAAAATTCACTCTACTTCAATATAACAATAAAAACATAAAAGATGCTACATTTAATCCATGTGTACGTAGGTAGAGTAGACATTGGGTTAAGTGTGAGCTAAGGTAAAGGGCTGCCTGTTAATGCAGGGTTGACTAAGACATTGGAGAGCAAAATACATGAAGAGCCCTCTCTGGATGCATTGTGAAATAGGTGTTAAGCCAACTTTAGGAGTAAAGACCTCCAAATAATTAAGATCACATCATGATCTTTGTGAAATACATTTCTGTTCCAGTATGAGGAGGGATTATTTGAATTACTTATCATGTTTACATTTGCATTTGGTCTTCATAAATCATTCCGTTTTGGGCAGAATATTCACAATATCTTTGGTAGTCCAACTGTTTTTTGTTCAATATTATACATTATGAAGGAATGACAATTAAAAATGCAAAGATTTGAGGATGGCTGTTTTCAAGATAATCACACAGTTGTGACAAGACACTTGCAAGTTATGTGGCACCCCGTTGTTTACTGGGCTTAATTTGATTTCCAATGTCATTTCCAAATCAGACCTGGTACTATTCTGATGCAACAATTCATTGTTAATGTTTCCAAACTAATGAACAGAACTTTGTTGATGCCCTACGGATGGTACTGGGGTTCTTGTCATCTGTTAGCATGCAGCCAAGGCACTCATTTCATTGAAACGTGATGGAGAGGATGCACACAACTGGATGAGAGAAAGGTGGAGGCAGAAGGGGAATCTAAAGGGCCACAAGGAGTTTGCTGAGGGATTGCGAGCATGCTAAGTGATTAGCGCTCAGCTCCCACTGTTGTGCTTCTGATGTTTGAGTCCCTGAGACCAGGTGGGCCCGGCTGTTCTGAGACCAGATTATCACTCGTGACAAAAGGAAAGAGAGAGATGGCAAGAGACATAGAGAGAGAGAGAGAGAGAGAGAGATAGAAGAGAGAGTGGAAAAGGGAACAGGCGGCCTATCCTCTGGAGTGAACGTGTGTGTGTGTGTGTGTGTGTGTGTGTGTGTGTTCGGTTGTGGAAGATGAAGGAGATGGTGGAGTGACATACACCTGAGGGAGCAGCAGGGCAGCACCGAGGCATGATGGCAGAATGGAGCAGACCGTATGTGTGTGTGTGTGTGTGTGTGTGTATCCCTTTGCCTGTCCATTTCATGTGTTTGTATGGCAGTGTGTGTGTGTCTGTGTGTCTATATGGCCATGTGGGTCTGTGTGCCTTTAGGTGTGTGTATTTTCATGCTTGTGTCCCTGTGTGTGTGTGTGTGTGTGTGTGTGCCACTCCCAAGCCGTGCTAGCACAAGCTACCCTCAGGGTTGGCAGCAGCCGTGGAGCGGGGGGTGCAGTGGAGCGGGCAGAGGCGCACTGGCGCGATCACCTGGGGAAGGTAAAGCTGTTGTTGCAGGACTGATGGTTATTTCTTGAGAGAATTGTGAGAATTTATTAGTCAAACTACCACCCCGATGGTAAGCTCAATATGGCCTGGAAATAAAGGATCAGTTTATGAGCACCAAATAAATACCTCACTGTGTTAGTAAAAGAAATGGCGAAAGACCATCCAATTATGCCACACCAAGATGCTAAAATTAATCATTTACTCTCACCAGGATCAATTAAGAAATTCTTCCCTTTGTACCATCAAAACAGGGTGGTATTTGGAGAATAGCACTGCTCAGTGGCCTCTGAAACACTGGGACACAATTGGTGGAGGTATTAAACTGTTCAAGAATATTCACTGGGAGGAGATGAGCCAGCCATGTTGCCCCATGTCAATTTGAAATTCACAGCCATTAAGTCTTTAATTTCCCACCCTTTCTTTTGTTCTGATGCCTGCATCCCCATTTTAAAAAATTCTCTGTGTCTAATATGGTCAGCACTCCCAATTATTCACTCCAGTGACAACTGAAACAAATGAGGAACCAACCAGTGCATTTTGTATTATCTTCACCCTTTGGATACTTTGACAATAATTAACACAATAGCAAGCATGGGATCCCAAACTCTGTCCTTACATTTTGAGAACTCTAGAGACGGGATTTTGCTGTTCTGGCTGTGAGTTGAGAGCTTATGACACAGCAATGCCCCACCGTGTCATAAGCCTCGTAGATGTGAGTTGAGTCAGCTGTATGTGACATATACCGTAGAAAGGGCACAAGGAGCTGAACATTGACAAAAATATCCACAAGTTTGTGAAGTCGAGAGGGATGTGTGAAGATGTGACTGGAGTAGAGCTTATATACTAAAAGAGAGAGTGACTGTCACTCTTTGGTCTGTGTCATTACATTTAACATGTGACAAATGAGAAAAGCTCACATTATGCTACATCAAATGTTGAGAGAGATCCTATTTGCTTTTCCACCAAACCTAACAGCAATGCACACAAAGGTATAGGAACACCACCCGTCTCCTCTTTTATCTTATCTTGGAGGTTCAGTGTTGTGCATTTCATTTCTGGTAGGTGAGGTGAATACATGAATTTTCCTATTTGAACCAGAATACACTTGCCTATCCCTCTCCTAAAAACATAATAAATAGATTATTCATACAGCTTTTAAGGCAATTAGACAATAAAGCTATAGCACCAGTTTCATCTTTGTCTCACCCCTTCATTTTTTTCAAATTCATCAACCGCTAAAGGACACCCGAATACCTGTTAAACAGAATGGTATGCTTGGCAGACTTCTGCGTTCACCAGATATCATACAGTGACTGCACATACCATAGTGTCTTTTTAACAGCTGCAATTTGTGTTTTCCAATCACCGAGTTGATTTCTGCTCATTATACTCTAGATTCACACCGGTAAGTGAGCAAAGTTTGGATTGATTGACTCTAATTAACTAAAAATTGTTCCAAGCCATGGATTTATTATCAGGCTAGCTAGACACAAATGTCAGAGACTTTCACAAATTATTATCCTGTTAAGATAAATGTCTTGGAAATCAAGAGTGTGGAAACACAGGGAACATGTATTACTTTATGATGAATTTGTTTGTAACCTGCTGCCTTTTTTTGGCATGTTGGACATTTTGGTTTAATATGTTTACATAAGCGTGAACATGGAACAAACCCATTAGAGATGTGCACTAGTAACACTGAGCTAAATGTTTAACACAGTATGCAACATTGTATAGTTCGACACAGTAAGGTTATAGAAACTAAATTAATGTTAAGGCTTCAGAAAGACTGCTTTAAAAGACATTCTCTCTGGTTGAGAGTTTACACACTTTCTCCACTGTTTTAGTTGAGTACTAGCTGAAGCTGCCAGTAGATAAACTATAGCCTACAAATCATTACCAATACCAAATACTTTGCAATTAACAAAATTGAATCCAGTTTTGGCTAGCCACCCTGTCACTTTGAAGTAATTAAGCTGTGATGATAGAATTGGCAAAAACTGTGTGACAGGCTGGCATTCAGACAACATCCCAACTTCACACCTTCACCATAACCTGCTGTGTTAACACAGAACCAAAACCCTTAATTTCCTTAGCCTTTCTGGACAAGATACATAGTTTGAGGGGAAATGTTGCAGCATAAGTAAAGAGAATGATGAATTAGATGAATTTCATTAGGAAGAGCTGTTTTGAGAAACAATATTATATTGAGTTAGTGAGTGACATACCAAGAGATAGAGAAGAGACATAACACATAAAAGATACCATGTACAGTATATACGGTACACTGTATACATCTTACCATGGATACTCTCTAAAACATGATCATGATTAGCCTGCCTGCCCTGTACACAGTATATGTGACAAACCAGGACCTGCTACCCCTCTCTCTGTTCATACTGTGGGATTTGATGCATGTTTCCTGTGAGATTTAATGACAGCCAAGTCACTGGTTTGCTATCATTTATTTTGAGGATTGATTGGAGGCAGGAGAAGCAGATGAATGAGATTGGGAAGTGTTTTAATTTAAAAGATTGCTGCACAACCTGTAAAAGATAGCAGTCAGACATCCCATCCTTCAAAACACCTTCTATGGCCAGATACAGGGGATGGCAGAAGAGAGACACCATTATCCCCCCACTGAAAAATAACACAGTAATGATGCATGCAGCAATGCAGAGGGGAGATGATAACCATAGTTTATTGGATAACCCTTGTGGCACGTCCAGCAACTTGTTATATACTTATTTTCCTATGCACTCTTCCAGTCAAAGTCTAATTCTTGTAGCATGTAATAGTATCATGTCACAAAGTTATCATGTAACACCAGGAAACAGTTCAATTTGACCCTGAAGACCTACTTTCAGACTTAAAGAACAAAACATTTAATAAAAGAGACAAACAGACAGGATTAGTTTGAGAAATACCATTCAGATGCTTTTTTGACCATATGATGTTTAAACAAAACTCATTTATTCTAGCAAATTCAAGATGTGTTTTTATGCTTCTTCAAACACCTCATTGTCTTTATTAACAAAGATCCATGAATGAAATACATTAATGCTGTTTTTAGTAATTCTATCCTCTTATTCTAACAACCAAGTGTTTACATAGAATTGAGCATGCCAGCTAAAATCAAATGTTTAAAGCATTCCATTTTTGAGAGCCAGATAAGCCAGGTCAGGTTTCAGGTTATTTTTGGGCTTCTTTCTAGTCTATTGAAAGGACAACGGAGAGTAGACAAGAAATGAGTGGGAGAGAGATGGGGTGTGGGGTGTGACCTCAGGCTTAACTCGGACCTGCGTCCTCATGGGCACTGGGCCATTTATGTGGGAGGGACTCTTAAAAAAAAAAAAAAAAAGGATACAGGATAGGCCACTTTTGCATAAATACACCTTACACCAGATTCTGACAGTTGGAGTGCAGTAACCAGGATAACAGTACACTGTAAATCTGGACAAATTGAATGAACTCAAAAATTTGAAGAAACTGGTTACCTTACCTTACCTTTTTTTTTTTAAATGCATTTAATATATAACCATTCAAATATTTATATTTAATGAACTGAGGTCAACAGGAAAGACATATATGTACAACATAGTTACTAAATAATCAGTTTCATATTGACACCACATGGAAACTATGCAAATAGTCACAGTTTTTTTTCCAATGGCGATTTCCACAATGGTTGCCCTTACAATATTCAATTAACAAGCATTCACCAACATTTAACTGCATCTACAATCCACATGTCAAAGTTCACCAAGGACACAACCAGTACGACATTGCATTAGTAATGCAGTGCAGCCAATACTGTCAAATGCACACCCTGAAACTATTTAATTATTTCAACGTTTCTAGCAAAGGATCATGAGAGTCAATTCATCAGATGTGATGTTTACATAACTCTGCTTTCCAGTTAAAAGAAAAATAACAAGTTATGAGTTACTTTAGTTTTTCAAGGATTAAGTTGTGTTAATATTGTTATTTAGAGTTAGCTTGACTGTTTACACGGTGTATTTATCATGTAGCCTATACAGTACAGGGATGTCAATGACCAGGTTTCTCTGTGTTCATGTAAATGTCATATCCTGGATATGATCAAAACTAGGATAAGCCTCATAATCCTGGATAGTAGTGTACGTGTAAACACAATAGTGTCTCTGTAGCAATGCACCAATTGCAGATTAAATTAAGGTTTGTTTAAAGGGATTTGCTTTGGTTAGTGGTTCAGAGGCATGGTGACTATTTCCTGGTCTATATGAAAACATAACAGAAAATTAAAGGTTATGAAGATTTATGTAGGGCTCACTCTACCTCATCACCATGTGCCCAATTTAACGATGGAAGATATATATCCCCACCCCCCAACACACACACCATATTAGACCACAAGACTGAAAAAAAAACCTCATGGCTTTACACCTTCTTCCTCATTTCAGAAATTGGGATTTATCTGGCCCCACCCTCTCTCCACACACTGTTCACCTGCTGGCTTCTACTGCTGACAATTCAGCTATCTTAACTGTCTTTATGAAGAATTGTTCCACCCCCAGGTACTCGGGATCAGTTCAGTATCCTTATAACAGTCATAAAGGACTGCAGTTTAATTCACATACTTTGGCTGTGATTTGTCGACTGTAGATCCAAAGCAGAAATTCTCGGCAGTGACTGCTTATTTCGCTCGTGATATGACTTAAAATATAGCACACACCATACGGACAAGTTAACAAGGTTAAAAACTTAATTTTCACTGCAGGGCTTTTATTGTTTTATTGCAGATACGTGAGAGCCTAGCTATATTACAACAGCATTATTTGTTGCTGGTAATCTGTTGAAATCAAAGAATTCAGTCAAAAACACTTGTTAAAAGGGCCTGGTCAGAAAATACCATGTCATGATCATCATATATTTTAAGAGGTACACAAAGTTCTAACTACAAGAGTTTTACTTGAAAGTCAATGTTCGTATTCCTTCCTATTTGGTTTCTAACATAACAATGTTACTGCAGATGACAAAGTTGCCATTAGTGGTAGTACCATTATAAGTGCTCAGATTTGGCAAGTGCTTGCATACTTGGTCTCCTAATTAAACACGGCAGGTGAATTTAGTCACACAGCTTAACCAACATACAACACAGAGAGTTGGTAACTACAGTGAGGAGCGGGCCCTGTTCAAATGGCCTGAGACTCCTGAGCATATAGGACAGACCTCCCTGCCCAGCCCTCAGGGCCATGGTGGGGTACCTGGAGGTCGGATGCAGCCATGGCCACCGTTAGAAGCCCGTGGAGGTGGTGTTAGATGCAGAAGGCTGGCTTCTCCTGACAGGCTGAGGGGCAGCCATGCAGCACCACTCTGACTGAGTGGTCTCATCGCCCGGGCTGCGGCTAAGTGTGGCGAGGCTTGCCAACAGACGTGGGGTCTGCCTCAGTCTGAGGGAGAGACTGGGCAGTTATATATATATACACACACAAAACACTGTGTGTGCCACTGCCATTCAGTCAGAGTGAGATTACTGATTACTGGAGTTCCTACAGTAAATTACTGTAATCGATAGTTGTCACTCAGTACTAAATGCTTCATGAGTCAAGATTATCACCACTCCTTTAAATGGTCTGTCTGGATTGTAGGAAGAGCATTTTGGGTCATTAACCCATATATTTAGGGTAATCCCAGAACCAAATAAACCAGAGAGTTCCTAAATATTTTTTTCAGTGAACAACTTTGAAATTTACTGGGTGAATTTCATTTAAGTATTATGGTTTGTTTCTTACACTAACTTGACATGTGAGGTAACGGACACTCTTAACACTTGAGGAAATATTAAACATTTTGTGAAAAGCTACTAGTATGTCAAACCAATGATATTTAAAAAAACAAAAACATAAATTCTGTCCAAAGAACATTTTCTGCACCTGACAAATCAAAGATGGCTGCCATAGAGAACTCAATAGGCTTGACCTAAGGTCTATTAGGTAAGAGGGAAACTAACTAAATATTTATGTGGAAATATCATTTTAATTCTAAGATACTGACACTTGGGGATTAGGCCAACGTTGATTTTTGATTGCTTTGAGTGTCTATGCTGGGGATATTCATGAGCCCTATGTAGCACTATGGAAGCCACCTGTGCACATTTGTCTTCAGATTCCTTATGACTAGAATAAAGAACATTACATTACATGACATTACAACAAACATCAATACATATTATTTTCAGTGGCTGCTAAATGACTGTCTACATGGACACAAGCCCAGCTACACTGAACCAGGATGTTTACAAGAATTGGATGTAAACAAAAAGTCCATTTATTCACTTGTTTCTCATTGCCTCTCATGAGGAAGTTTGAAATAATCTAACCATAGACATCATGATGTGCCTGACAACCATGGCAGTTGTAATCCTGACCCCAGAACATGGAGTTTGTGAGATGTCAGACTTGACTGGACAAATATCACACTGGTGTGAATGTAAATATTACGACTTCATTTATGTGTGAATTATTCGTATAAGTAGACACCATACTATATCAATGCATCTGCTATAGAATTCCAGCAAAACATGCAATAAGTCTATCGGCATAATCTCTTACATGTTTTCCCATAATGAGAGGTGGCCTCCGGTGAAATCAGTATATTATGACAGACAACTTATGTTAAGGATATACTGTCACAACACCAAGGCTCCTACCAAGCAAATATCTGATTGAAAGTTTGACTCAGGTTGTCAAAACACTACTCACAAAGCGCTTAGCTGCCTCGCCATTGCAATCAAATGACAAAAACTCATTCCTAAAATGAAAATGTTTTTTTTTTTTTTCATCTTTGTGTGAAACCTTGCAAATTGAAAGTTTGTGTATTTCCTAAGGGGGCTCTTTAGAAAGCCACTGGATACTGGGAGCACAACATCCTTCCATGCACACTATTTACCCCTGGATTGCTTCAGGCTAATGTCTCAATAATTTTCACTCCTTTTCTCAGGTCCTTCCCACAAAGGACTTGACTAATGATCCATGGACAAAATGAAGCATTTAAATTTATTCATTAATCATTCATCTCCAGCTCATTGAAAATGCTAAACTTCCACAAAATTAAGATTGAATATTGAAAAGTGATTGAGGGAGACAGCTCTCAGAGGAGACGAGAGAACCGGGCATAAACAACAGCGGCAAGAGGAGTGGTTTGCTGCCCGGCTGCTGGCCAGACACAGTGCCAGTAGTACACTTAGGGTTACAGAGGTACACTAACTGCTAGTCGAGGTCACCAGGCTTTAGCAGGTGTAATTAGATCTCGAAGATGTGGAGGAGCGTAGAATTTCTGTCAACATGGCCTGTAATTATTCTCTTTTCCAATTAATGGTGACATAGATTAATTATCTGATGAGGCAAAGCCAATTGCAATCATTCACCCAGCTAAAATTAGATCATTCCTGACAGCAGCATGAAAGTCACCTGTTTCATTGTTATGGATTTGCTGCTGGTTAGAGAGGTGGAGGGTGGGGGTGTTGAAGGGGAGGTGGGGTGAGGGGCAGGGGTGTGTGTGGAGCGAGTCGTGGTGGAGTAAGTGAGTTGTCTGGCACAGGTGAGGTTCCAATTACACCGCTATCTGAACCGCCTGTATCGCGCTGCTCAATCCATTGGCGTCCGGGCCGGATTGTTTGTTTGCGTCGTCGCCGGTGGTAGTTGAGTCATCTGTCAGTGAGTGCAGGAAAGCCGAGAGGCGTTGAATTGCCTTTGACAACTCCTCCTGTTCAAATAAAAGGGGGGCAAATGAAATCAATGGGAGAGGGCTAATTAAGAAAAGCAGAGCTTGTGTTGCTGTTGAGGGGGAAAGAGACAGAGGGAGGGAGAGAGAGAGCCAACAGCGGTACAGACACACAAAGAGCGACACTGATATTCTGCTTTCATGACAAACCCACTCAGATGGTGCAGTGAGGTGTAGTCTGCAGCTTTTTTATTGTGTGAGGAGAGCGAAAAAGCGAGGGAGGGAGGAATAGAGGGAGGGAGACAGAGAGAGCAGGAAAGAGCAAGAGAAGGGGACACAAAAACACTCCTGGTGAACTGTGTGTGCGGGTTCAGTGCCCGCTCTGTTTTTAAAAAACCTCAGCAACCAGTTTTTCTATTAAACTGCCTTGCACTGTCAACCAGCTTGGGGATCTGACCGGCCCAGCCATGCAGAAATTCACTGACTAACAATTATATCAGAAACAAGATCTCGGATTACGGCCCCATGGGACCAGCACAGTGGGCGTCTCTTCCAATTATTACCGGCCATTCACAACTCTCCGACTGCGTTTTCGTTGTTAGCGATTGTCAAATACTGGCCTCCCTGGTGTACACTTGCATAACAGGCACACACACACACAAAAAGTGAAGTGCCAGATTTGGCAGCCGTGGCGTGGCGTGGCACAATGCCCCCTCAGCCCCCCGCCGACATCTCCCCACCCCCTCATCTCAGCAGCCTCCTCCCACACCTGACATTCCTCCAGGAGAGTTCTAATGTGAGGTCTACAAGTGTGTCAGAATGGTGCATCTTCATTATGCTCCTGTGGCGTGCTGGGCTGTGATGTGTGTGTGTGAATGTGTGCTTGTGGTGTGGTGTGTGTGTGTGTGTAGTGTGTGGGGTAATGCTTATGAGTGCTCATCATGGTTTCCTTAGCAAGGTCTCTGAGAATGGAACTCGAATGCCCTTAGCAAGCAAAACTCACAGGCTCACAATAGCCTTGTTTACATACACACTTTTTTCTTGGATTGAAATCATTGCATTTGAAAACATCCGACAGATCACACAGATGTCATTCAAAGACCCCAAACTCTATTGGTTTCCCTGTGATAAACAAAAGGAAAACATCCATTCACAGGTGGTAGAGAGTCCTTGCGAGATTTCTTGTGTTAACTGTTTTGCAAAAGGGTGTGAGAAATGTTGTGGGTGTGAGAAAAGGAAAATCCAAACCCTGATAATCTTGAAAGATTAAGGCCTAGTCCACACGTACGAAACCGATATTTTTTTCCTCCGTCTTCCCTGAAACCTACATCAAGAATATTTGCGTCCAAACGGATCCATCTCAACACGACTCAACACGTTACTTCATACCCCAGGCCTATAGGTGGCACTGTTTCTTTACAGAAATTGACCAAAGTTTGTGCTTTACAGACAGAATAGGCTTTGACAAAATGGCTAGTGCAAGGAAACCAGAATTGTTTGTGTGGACTGATGGTGAACTGTCAACTGTAAAACTAATAAACTTTATTTTACGGTTTGTGAAGGATGCAGTCCCGTCCTTTATTTAGCTAACGCAGGTAGGCCTACTAATCACCTTTACTTTCTTTGGTTGTAGGATAGTCCGTGATTCACATTAGTTTTGGCTATCACCGCAATTAGGCTACTAAACGCAAGGCTTACCCAAGTTCTAGGCTATTCTGTCGCCACATTTATAATATTGCTATAAAACCTTCGTTAGTAATTTATCTTACGGAGTGTAATCGTAGGTAATGTCATGTATGAAAACTAGTATTGTTATACTATAAGTGCAAGTCCAGGGCAGCTGAGGTGTGGCAATGACATCATCGATACGCAAGCAGGATGTTCGGTTTCGCTGTCTAAGCGAACTCAAACGGGCTACGGTTTCAGATTTCTCCACTCTGGGACCAGGTTTCAGAAAAGTGCGGTTTCGGGCAGTGCGTTTACAGGATTCGTTTGGACGCTCGGCCAAGACGAAGCAAAACCTCTGCGTTTAACCTAAAAAGCGTCTCCGTGTGGACGGGCCCTAAGGGTCTGGCAAAGAACAATGTAATGGCCCAACTCGAGGGGCAGCAACAAGCATGCATTTAAAAATATCACTGCACGCACTAGAGTCGATCATGTTTACTCTGAATTATTTCGGACTTTGACGCAATCAGATAACACTACGACCAATGTGTACTGTCCTCCAACGTTGCAGCACTGTCTTCATCAGTTTAGCTGGTTCCCCGGAATGTTGGGGTAAAAGTAACGTGCATCATTGCTCTTTGCCAGAGTGTCTCGTTCTATTGTGCTCTCGCGAGAACTCTGGATTTCCAGGGTAGAGAAATGTATGAACCCAATGAAAATGTTTGAGCATATTTGCAAGCGATGACTTATGCTGTGCAAAGGTGTTACGTAATGAAGACCTAGTGGATCCCAGTTTCTTTACATGTAAATGTGCATTAGATCCATACTTGCAGATAGCAACACAGAACAGACATGGCATCTCTTATGGATAATGAATGTTTGCTGATTGAAGAATAGTGCAAAGGAGTTTTACACAGGTGTATCAGAGATTCAGACTTGTGCAAGGAATCTATACCACCTGTGAAAAGATGTTTTCCTTTTGTTTAGCACGGGAAAACCAATATAGTTTGGGGTTTTTGAATGACATCTGTGTTAACTGTTTTGCAAAAGGGTGTGAGAAATGTGTGAACCCAATGAAAATGTGTGAACATATTCACAAGAGATGACTTCTGCTGTGCAAAGAAAGTGTTCATGAAGACCAAGTGGATCCCAGATTCCTTAAGCAGGTCAAGGCAAAGGAGTTTCACACAGGTGTATCGGAGATTCAGACTTATGCAAGGAATCTATACCACCTGTGAATAGATGTTTTCCTTTTGTTTCGCAAGAGATTACTTCTGCTGTGCAAAGAAAGTGTTCATGAAGACCAAGTGGATCCTAGTTTCCTTAGCAGGCTAAAGCAATCAAGAAAAACTGTAATTGTTTTTAAAACATGATGTCAGAGTTGATACAAGCATTAAAGCGATTGAGAAAAACTGTAATTGGCTAGGCTGTGGATGAGATGGACTACATTGGTAGTGTAATTGTTATATAACCAACTGTTTTCACAAAATAAACATTTGTTCATGTTACAGTACAAGACAAGTAATGAGTATGCACAAACATTCTGGAATCTGCATAAGCATTACATGGCTGTTCAATCCAATTCTAAAAGGAATAGCCTACACCACCCCTTTCAATCCGATAGTAAATTCCAATTATATCGGGCACTTTTATGCTGATCAAGGTGTTTATGAGTATTTTTATTCCGATTGAGGCATGAATCTGATTCTAATCGGATTAAATGTGCCCATGTAAACCCACAGAATGTGTTTACTGATGGTGGAAGTGCAGGCTCCATGCCACTCTGTGCAGTGACACTGTAGGAGGAGTGGATTATCACTGCCCTATTAGGGCTGTACAGAGACTGATGGGTGCCAGTCTCACAAAAGCTTCTTGGTCTCTAGTCTAACGTGTCTTATCTGGCCATGTGCTGACCATGTGAATGGTACTGTAGCATTGCTTGTGTGAGTACCTGGCACCATAAAGAAGATCTAGTCAATGACAGTACAGTGTTGCCTTTCTTTAAATACACCCAGAAACTTTCAACATTCAGGGAAAACAACAGTAAGCCCATTCAGAATGTGTGTGGTACACATTGTCTGACATCCCTGTTTTTTAATCTTTAAGGAATCTGTTCTAAGGAGCCTTGAAACTGTACTTGTGCAGTGTTTATAGTAGCAGAGTTCAGTATACAGTGTTTCCCACATAATTGAATTCCATTTGTGGTGGTTGGTTTGCAGTAGGGATTTAACGATTACCAGTATAATGGTAAACCGCGATAAAAATGTTGACGATAACAATTACCGTTTTCATTTCAAATATCATAATTATTGTGGTTGATTACCACGGTGTGGAAACCGTGTGTTTAATCCCTCCCAGCTTCATCCGAACCTGCTTTTGACATACAGTAGGCCTGGTACAATGAAACAAAACTGGTACCCTACTAATTCTGTTGCCTAATTGATGGTTTTAACTGGGACTTGGATTAGGCTCCACTTGATTTTAAAAGGCGGAACATTTTCACCACAAAACGTGCACTGTATCATGTAGCCACTCCGCGTCTTTCTATGTTCGCGTCCACATTAAATCCATTCCTCTCATGTTACAGTATCAGGAGAATACAGTAGCCTAAAGTTTTATTTCGAACATTTACTTTGGTCTCACTCATTGGATCCAAATAACAGAAATAGCAAACTCCAAGTCATGGTAGGGTAAGTTAAGCTATAAGTATATAGCCAATTAAACATGACCAAGGAAAAAGTGAACGGGACACTTTTTTTTAAACTTTTTCAGCTTGTCTAGGCCTATCAGTGCTTTCTGAACATATTTTTAAAAATGCTGCGATAGTACCGAAAACCGTGATAATATTGGTCACTATAACCGTGAGGTTAAATTTTCATACCGTTACATCCCTAGTTTGCAGAATTAACTTGAATACAACAGTTTTTAACAAATTAGCACAGCGTGGTTATGGTGCTAACCAGATTTAAGCACAATTTAGTACAACCTGGAAATTCATTGTGTGGTGGTCAATGTTGATATTGTGGTGGGCTGCCACAAATAAGTCAATGTATGGGAAACACTGGTATAGCAGTGAGTGTCCATGGTTGTATGTACATGCCACTATTTATGTGTATACTGTATGTGCATGTGTATGAATGTGTGCGCATGCAGGTGGGAGTGTATGTTTGTGTATATATTGTTTTTGCACATAATGCATACATGTGAGTGAGTCTGAAGTGTATGTTTGAGAGTGTGTGTGGGTCGATTCTAGATTGTAGTATTGATGTGTATCAGCACAATTTTCTGTGTGTCTTGTGTGTTGGTGTGGATGGATGCTTTTCCAAATGTGTGTGGAGTAGTAATTTGAGTGCTTGTGTGTGGGTGCATGCACGTTCTTATGTGTACATGTAGTAGTGAGTGTGTGTGTGTTTGTGTGACTGTGTGAGAGTGTGTCAGTGAGTGAGTGCATATGAGTATGTGTGTGCATGTGTATGTGTGTGTGTGTGTGTTCGCATGCGTGTGCGCATGTGTTTCGGTCCCTGTGTGTGTGTGTGTGTATGTGTGTGTGTGTGTGTGTGTGTGTGTGTGTGTGTGTGTGTATGTGTGTGTGTGTGTGTGTGTGTGTGGGGGGGTGTGCTGCCCTGAGAGGATCTCTGACGGCACTACTGCCTGCATGTCCTTCACACTCGGCGGATCCCTGAGAACTCCTCGCCTTCATGCTCCACTCACTCGCCTGACTTCTGCACAAGCCTGCTCTGACTACAGCACCAAAACAAGAGCGCCCACTCTGCAGCGGCGCAGGGTGCGGCCAATTACGCCACGGCTCTAATGCTACACTAATGTCTAAAGCCTAATGCGACAGCAAAATGGCCTCGGCTGAAACACGGTCTTGTGTTGGACTGTTGTCACTTTAACCAAATTAAAGATAGAACGTGTTTGACATAAAAAAATAAATAATAATAAAAAAAAACACTAAAAGAATGCAGCAATGCTCATCCTGGCTTCAACTGAACCGAGGAAGACAGAATTCTTAAAAAAAAAAAAAAAAAGAACATGACACATAATTCCCTTCTGAAGTAGAGATGCCAGACATTTTTAATAGTTTAGCGGCCAGGATACAGAACTGTACAGAGGACTCATTCCTGCCACTGCCCTACACGTACAGTAATTCAGTCAAATTTCAATGCAATGCAGAAATGCCACCGATGTTGACAAGCCACTGGATGTAAGTGACACTACAGGCCCTGCTATACTTTGTGTTCTAATAATAAAGTTACTGTCCTGTGTCAGGATTAGCATAAGGTGTCCTGAAATCTACACAAATTCTAATATATTTCAGTTCAAAATGAACAAATCAGTGTGAAATGACCTTGTGCGAAAACTGATCTGTTGGACTGTAACACGTCCTATAGTAACAGTGCAAGACAGAGCGTGTGCTACACACTTTCTATAATGGAGCTGACATGGTGGGTGACAACAGGCTTGTTCTTGGGGGAAACCAGAGTTCTTTGTGCTCTCCTGTTGAGTGGCTGCAGTGCCACAATACGTGCTGTGTGAACGCGAACGTGCGAGTGTAGCCCCCGACGCAAGGCTACATATGCTACGCTAGCCACCTGCTGGGCCGGTTCCGGCGGACAGCTCTCATCATAAAGATTCATCACTATCAGCGCGTCCGCTTCGACCTCATCTCAAGGCTCCCACCAGCTTCTCACTCTGAAGCAGAGGACACCCCGCTCGGGCAGAGCCACGGTCAGTATAGGTGCTGTATATGCCTGCGTGTTACATAAGGTCATACCTGCGTGTATTTGTGACAAACCGTGTCACCGTCAATAAACACGAGCAGGACATTCTCAGAGTCAAGTCTTAAAGAGGATATATGTGCAAATTCTGGGGGATTTCTGGCTCATTGTGCACTCCAGGGTGATGATAAATGATGAGTTAACTATTAATCTGATCACCACTCAAAGATGACCTTACAGAGCTCTAGAATAAAGACTGATGCAAGATCCAGCAGGCCGTCTGACTGCACTCAAAACCAAAATGTCTCACATGCACCACTGCAAAGCACAAAGAGGGCTCTTGCTCAATGCACTGGGGACAGATATGTTGGCTTTCTCAGACTGATATGCAGCGGCTGCTGTATGTGTGCCTGCACAGAGAGACCAGTGCATTAGCAAGGTCCCACCGCACACATCATTAATTTCCTTATTCACCAGGGTGAGTCGCTAAGGAAGGTGTCTACAACGTTGGGGTGGTAGCAACAAAGCGACCCATGTCATCTGTCGATACCTAGCACGTTGGACCTTTGCAAAGCATGCCCATAACATCTAGTAGTATACTGTATAAAATGTAGAGGTATAATGAAACCCATGACACAACGGTGCTGAGAATGGCCTGTGTGGATGTACCTGTATGTGAATGCTGGTGTTCTTTCCAAGAAACAAACGAACAACAACAAAAAAAACACTCAAATGGAAGTATCAGTGCAGCACTATTCTACAGATACACTACCTGCACGGTTGTTATTTTCTGGTTGTTCGCATTAGAGAGGCTCTGGAAATAGGCCAGTTCAGCTTGACTGTGGAGGCTGCGGTGGTTGAAGTATTTCACCATGGCTTTGTGCATCCTCTTCTGCAACAAAGAAAGCTGGGGGGAGGTGAGAGAGAGAGAGAGAGCGGGGAAGAGAGCAAGAGAGAGAGAGAGAAGGGAGGGATAGAAAAACAGGGAGAAAGAGAGGAGGATAGTGAAAGAGAGGGAGAGCGAGAGAGAGAGAAAGGAGGAATTGGTAAGGCAGGAGAGGAAATTAATGGCAGTGTTCAAGAAGAATGATGGAGGGAAATAGAGAAAGCAGTCAATAGCCCATTCTGCAGTACACGGGCCTGACAGGAATTTCACAGTCTCTTGGTTTCTCTGCCCACCCATGTGCATTCATCAGAAACCAGTCACATCTGGCTGCCAGGATGGGGGGTTAATTTTCTCTAAATGCTTCAGCGGTTTTGTTCTAGCCGAGGCAAACTCTGTGACTGCAAAGCTGATGAGTAAAATATTTCTACTTCACCCAGTTTAACTTTATACCAATCCCCCTCAAGACATATTTTACACATACACAAAGAAGTCATGAACCCCCCACCGAATGCAGAAATTATGCCGAGTCCATTGGAGAGACATGCTGCTGCTTTGCTTTATTATTTGAGCACAGTTTTGAGGGGGAAAAAGGAGCGCTGCTATATTGAGGGATGCCATTGCTGTGTCACCCCCATCTCTCCCTTCTCTTTCTTCTCTTAAGCTTATCATTGCTTAGCAATGTGTTCTCCAGAGCATGAGAAAACTAAAGAGAATTAGCTCAGCCATCATCTGCTGAGGGGGGGTGGGGGGGGGGAGAAGAAAAAGACAGGAATTCCGCTTATAGAACAAAGTGTTCCATTGTCTGAAAGGCTTCATGCTTTCATTTTCTGTTGATGTTGAGTTTGATGCTGGAAACATTTAAAATGTAATAACAATAATAAAAAAAACTCTTACAGGTAAAATGGAACCTAAGACTATTTGATACTTAAATCTGCAGCCTTTAGATAACCCTAAGTGTATCTCCTAGTATTACAGGATATAGCAGATAAAAACATGACAGCCAACATTACATAAATGACCTAGCCAACGTTAACACTTTGACTAAACAACAGTATTTAAAAAGGGGGGAAGGACTTGTAGACAGCCACACCAGCCTAGAGCCTTTAACACAGCAGATAGATTAGATGTCCTAAAATGTTTGATTAGAGGGACATATTCTTTGGTTGAGCGCCCAAATTGGATGCACTGGTGTCAGCCGTGGGATGCAGCCTGTGGGGTGCCATAGGGAGAGGACACTGAGGATTACTGCCAGCCAGGGCCTAGGAGTTCACCGCACAACAGACTGCCAAGGTTAACTTTAGAAACTTCTTGTGAGTTTCTTTAAATGTGTACTATGTAACTAACCATACAGAGCACAGCAAGAACAAAATCTCTACTTTGTTATAAAAGGAATTTATGTAGCAGCTATGTTTTGCAATACCGCTGCTCATGTAAGGCTTGGTGTCTGTTTGTGCAGAGGATTTTTTGCACTTTTTTGCGTATCCGCAATCTTCCATCTTCCTATGCATGTGGTGGCTGTCTGATGAACAAACAGTCACTGACACCTTCTCAGACAAGTGCATGGCAAAAGTTGCAAACTGCATTGTTGGCATTTACACACAAGCTGTCTACTGTTGCATGAAACAAAATGCACATCTTGCATCTTTACTGAGATAATTCCTGTCCATTGCTGAGCCATGGTGGCAGTCATGGTGTCACATTAACTAAGTGTGGTTTGATGGATTCATGGATTCAGCCACTCCTCTCACCTGTCTCTTGACTTCCAAAGAATATGCACTCGCTTGTAAAGAACACACTACATGTACCCTAACCAGTCCATCTGAAATCTCTGTGCTCAACTTCAATTTAGAGCTCTGCCTACACAAGGACAGGCATGCGATTACAGCCTCCAATACAAACATCCTGGCTTTATAAGCGCATAACAATATACACACAGCTATAAGTTATGCATATGCTATAACAATAACCACACAGATGACTTAAATAAGGACATAGAGTATGAACAGAGAAACATGCATATCTGTTAGAAGCTTTTCATGAATCTACAATAAAAATATATATTTTTAAAATGTGCTACAGACCTGTATACAGAATCACATTTAACAATACCGACATTCCCTGGTTTGCACATTTTTTTCAACAGAAGAGAAAGAAGACCAAGTCAGTGAAAAATAAACAACAAACTGTTAGAGCTGAATACGGAGTAAAAGAAAATCAGGCTTTGATCATGAGCGTGGCAAATCCCGTCCACAGGATTTCAGTTTTGCATGCATTTCTCACTTGATAACATTCATGTAGTTAGATGAGGACTCACAGAAGTATTAGTCTTTTTTATAGGGAAGCAAACAATGTGTTTTACTCATTGCAAAGGTGGTGGGTAAAAATAAAAGATTGCCATCTAATAGCAGAAATATGTAGTTCTGGTGTGCATTTTCTGATACGCATGATACTGCATGAGCGCGTTCCACATAAATCTTGCTCAGCTTAGCAATCAATCTTTTTTTTCCACCTTTGAGCAGAGTGAAAAAAAACTTCCAAAACTTCCACATTTCATAAAGTGTTCCAAAGTGATGGACATGCCTACTCTGTGCGGCCATCCACAGCTCTCTTCTCCCCCATACTCCCCCAGGTGAAAAAAAAAATCCACCCTATATAGCCCTACATTAGAGCGTGGCTGTCGCACTCCTCCACTAAACTTATCTCATCAAGATTAGATTACTGCGGTGCCCTGCGCGCTGGCTGCCCAACTAAAACCAGCCACAAATTACAGTCCGTGCCGAGTGCAGCAATTCGTGTCATCATGCATATACCTCTCTCTCTCAGCCGTCACATCCCTGCCACATCTGCTCCCTATCTGTTCACCAGCCCCTTTCTTCTGAGACGGAATACTGATTTGTGAATAATTACACAATTGGTTGGTGAGTAAACACAAAAACACACACAGGCACACACACACACACACACACACAAACACACACACACACACACACACAGACACATATACACACACATACACAAACAAGTTTAAGTGCAAACTCTGTAACCAACATATAATCCATATCAGCAGAAGAAATAAAGTACATGCTACTGGTATGCTAAAATCTCAGATTTGATCCAGTGAACCACCCTGAATGACCCTACCATAGATCGTGTCATCTTTTCTTCATTCGCCTGTATGCATGTATATGCTGCAGAGGACCAGTGTAACACAGGGGCGTCATACATATTCCATCACAAAGTCATAAATGAATTTGGCTTCACATGGATGGGTGTGCATTTACCTGTTTGCGTTCCTGGAATGACACTTCTGCCCGGTTTTTCTCGTCAAAAACAAACACAGCCTCTCGCTTGGCGCTAATCAGGACTTTCTGTAGGACACGGTACTCGTTGGCTAACCTCACATTCTCCTTCAGGGCCTCCCTTAGATCAGCCTACACACACACACAAGCAAGAACTGTGAGAACAAGGGTTTGCACATATGGCTGTGTTGTGGTATCAGTGGAGTACAGACTACCTTGGGCTCTGTGGAATAAAGTAAAACAGGTCTTCCTCGACCACACAAAACCCATTATTACACGGCTCTTCACAAGGCAAGCTCCATTGACTTGAATGGGATTTCCCAAAGTTCTAGCAGTCATTATTTCCGAGGAAAGGACCTCTGAAAAAAATAATGACCGCTGTCAATGGCAACGGAGTTTGTGCTTCTAATTCAGGTATTTCATATCACTACACAAGGACTGGAACTTCATTCAAAAGTGAAAGCAGACGGTTGATCAGCTGTGTTCTAAAGAATGTTTGATTCAAGTTCAGCGTGTGTTGTTGCAAACTATTTGTTTCTCAGCAAATGCCACGATGAACGGTAACAAATAGGCTAGGCTATGTAGGCTAAAGTCATATCGTGGGGAGTTTATTATTTCGTATTGTAAAGTAAGTGTAATAAGCGGGATAATGTATAGAACGCCGGTCATTATTGGGAAAATAAGTCCCTTCAGGGCGGAACAAGACCCCTCCGCTGCGCGTCGGGGTCCGGTTCGCCCTGTCGGGACTTATTATGACCGCCGCGCAGCGAAGCGAAACTAGGTTTAGTCAGATTTGTTTTTTTTTTATTTTTCGCATGTCCAAATTTCCGTCAAGGATTCCTGGGACACTGAAAGACCGGGGTACACGAAACTTGGTGGGCATGTAACCCCACATGGATAGCATGGAACCATCGTTTTTCGTTTTGATCTGTAGGGTGGGGTTGTATAAAATGAATTTTACATGTGAAATCTATGAACTAATCATGTTTTGGTACTTGTTGTCTAGCAGATACCAGTGAGAATTGAGTGTGGATAATGCAATTTAGTGAGACAGAATCATATAGGCCTTTCAGAAAAAATGTGCTGGACTGGGCAGCGGTCATATTTTGTACCGCTCTGCGGTACATCTAGTTTTCCCAATAATGACCGGCGTTCTATACATTATCCCTTACATAGACTAAGGCAGGAATACAGGACACTCAATGGCTTTCAAAAGGCACATCGAGGAGTCCTCTGTGTCACAACAATAAGACAAAGCATTCTTACAAATGCATGCATGCATCCCACAAGCCTTGACAGAAAAATATAAGAATTTGTAGAAGAGGAAGATCTACTGCTAGCCATTTACTCAACTCCTTGGCCATACAGATTTTTGCTGTTGTCCTGCACCTGTCCACCTGATCTGGCTTATGAATCAATCAGAAAGTCTGACTAGAGAAATGAAGTGTATTAAAAGTTGGACCGTGTAACCCAGTGAAGGGAGAACGCTTCCTTGAGCCACTCCTAAGGCTGGTGCCGTCAGCCTCTCTCTCCCATTTGACAAACTGTGGTGTGCATAATGACAGTACTGACTCATCAATATTCATGAACCGTCCTGTAAAATGTACTGTAGGTAATCACTGCATACCCCTGCAACTATCTCAATGTCCAATTTATTACTTGCACTCCAGTCTAGATACACTACAGGCTAAATACCATTGAAATACCATTCGAGGGTGTTTTGTGAGAGCGTATGGCTCGTCGTGTGAGAGACCAGGGTGGAGTCTGAGAGAAGGAGCCCGTGAGCAAGACATGGCCCAGTGTTCCAGAGAGAGGTAAGAGGGTTATGTGATGGAGTGCTGCAACACTCAGAGTATCTGGAAGGGCCGCTTTGGACATGTCTGAAACACACTGGCTTTGGCTCTATGTTGAGTTGGATGGCAGTGACGCATCTTGAAAAATAGCATAAAGTAAAAAAAATCCCCTCAAGCTGTGATAAGCTCAATTTTAAAATGGTTTGTTTATATATTTGCATGGTTTAAATGGCTCATCTTTGAGAGGGGATATATAGAGAAAGGAAGAAACAAAGTATATCTATGAGGGAGTGCATGCTATCTGTTGACATGTTAAACCATTGAGTGAGGGGATTGCAAAAAACATGTGTGAAAATGTGCTAGTGTGCAATATAAGAGACAAAGAAAGTAAGAAACTCAATGTGTGTGTGTGTTTGTGTATATTACATACAAATGTGCGTAAATGTGTCTTGGTGTGCTCATACACTCCCAGCATTAACTGGGGCACAGGACACAGCCAGACATTAATAATCGTATATTATTCAGGAGAGCATGCAAATACATTACAATAAATAACTGTCTGTTTTCTGCCTGCCCCTTCTCATCTCCAGACCATTTCCAAGCCATCGGCGGCGTGACTGAATATCTCAACTGTACCTGTAGAAATAATGAAGTGTGTCTCTGCAGTAAAACCGAACAGCACTAAACTGATGAGTTTAACCCAGCTGAAAGAAGGGCTGTAAACATGACAAATGCCTGCTATTGATTTCAGCTTTAATTACTCCATGCAGCACTGACAAAGCCCATCTGACGTGGTTGTGAAGTGTAAATGGAACAAATTACACTTCATTGCCCATAAGAAACTGATGGTGTCGGCAGTTTGCATTGTTTACTTTATTCGCTCCAAACACTGGCCCTGATCGCATTAGGGGACGCTGGGCATGAAGAGACATGGCGTGGGAGGAGGGCTGGATCAAGATTGTGTGTGTGTGTCTGGGGGGGGGGGGGGGGGGTGGGGACACGCCTGTCTTAACGATGGTGGTCACCCAGAGATGGTGAATTTCACCCGGTGGCACCTTGTGGATTATTAGTGATCAGTTGATATCATGGAAGAGCAATAGATACAGAGAGTAAAATCATTCATTAGTGCTTGTGCTCTCCTGCTTTCGTGGTAAGATACTCTAAGACAGTGGCTTCAGATCATGTCAAGTTAACTGTACCATGATTCTGGTGTTTGAGGATCAACCTGTGCACTGCTTTATAGCAAAACAAAATGTATACAGGAAAATGAAGCAATTCCCAATATATGAACAAAAAGAGGGAACTCGTTAATGTACCTGGTCTACCCATATGGTCATGAGGTATTACTAAATCATTCAAATCAACCTGTTTGACATTTCTGTCGACAGTGCTTTGCCATCATTAATAATCTCATCAAACCACCATTATAAATTCAGCACAGATGTATTCAAAATGCCTCCTCAATTGAGTGTAATTCCTGCGCTGGTGTTAATTTCATCTGCCATGCACAGTGAACAATTAGAGTTAGTGAGAGAGGTAGGATATTTTCTCATTAACAAGCTTTCACTGACCTTACAAAGAACTTAGCAAATGTCTTTATGTTATTTCAACACTAATTAACTGAACAAAGGAAAGACAAGATACAAGAGATGAGAGGAAACTTGACAGAATTGATTGGTAGAACACAGGAGTGGAAGCTGATTTGAGGATATGTTCCACTGACCAGGTTCGGTTCCCTGGCAGAGCGTAAGTCTGCCCACTCTCAGATGTTCACCCATCCTCCGAGTTCTTTAAGTCTTAACATACAATATGATTTTTCATTAACTACACATATCCAAGTTGAGAGACAGGCTTATGCATTCATGTGACAGGAACTGAGGAGGAGGAGGAGACAACTAATGTGTCTCTACACAGACTTAACATTCACAGGGGTCTGGAATATGAGTCACACAAGTACTGGAGAGAGAGGCCCATTTGCTAGCGATTAAAATGCTAATACCCCAGGTATGCTGTAGAGCTAAGGCACCCCAAGGAAAACACAGAAGCTTACTACTGCTTAGAGGTTAAATAGATGGTTAACCTGGTCACAGAAAAAGGTGTTTTCAGGACAGTAGTACATGAAGTACTGTGTACACACCAACATTCCTCATCTGGTAATACAATATATATTAGTATTACACATTTTTATGTTCTATTTTAGATAGATTTATACACACAGAAAAAGGCACTGAGGCAATCATTTTCCTGAATAGGGTATTTCAAGTGAAGTGTTACTTGGCAACAATGCAAGCCAATTTGGAAAAAAGGTTGATCAACCTTGGTGGCCACAACACATTCAATTAGGTCAATGTCTCACCTAATGTCTGGCCATAATGCCGCTTGCCATATCCCACTTCATGCACACTGACTTCAGAATTCAATGACCAACCATTACACTGGGCTAATGCAGAGAGAGACTGCATGCTTTCCAGCAAGAAGCTCACACACCACACAGTCTGTTTCCCAAACACTGTAATTCCTGTTGTTCTCCTTCCTTGATTAAGCTGCTTTTTGTTACTGCTGTTGTTGTTTCCTGCAGGAGAAGCCTCCAAAAGACTCTCCGCATTGCTGACTTTTATCTGGCTAATGGCAGTCAGAGTCTATGAGGAAGACTTTTAATTCTCAAATTGTCTCGCGCCAACAACTTTTTTAGAGTTGCTGCACCCGAGTGCATGGCGGATTAGGCTCCATTGCCTTTTCTTGTTTTGAACTAATGCATTCTTGATCACCGTTTAATGAAACTATATACCACATGGCGATTTCACATTAGATAAGCCATGTGAGACTCTCATCAGGCAGTAGGCTCAGGCTGGGGTGGCAATCCTGCCACTGAACCTCACAATAAAATGCCTTTCCCATTAAAATGGAGAGCGATAATTCCTAATGTGCATTTCATGCATTTACTACATATTATTATTTGTCATATACAGGGGTGGGCAAAGGGGACTGTGAGAGTAAACATCTGTTTGTGGGTTAAGTGGCACAGAGGTAACAATAAAGATATTTAGATCAACATGAAACAACAGCAAATTGGTCAATAAACTGGCCTGAGTCCAACCTAAAAAAGCATGTAATCCCAAAGCATACCACTCTCTTTACTTATGAGTCTAACATTAATAGAAAGTCTACTTATTAAGCAAATGGCATTCTTGACGTATATGGTCAATATACATTGACTTACTTATCACTCACTGAAATATTAAATTAATAAAATAATACTAATAATAATAAAAACAAATTCTCAGTTTTGGCCATATAAACATAAACGGACCTTCATTTTCTGCATGACGGCTCTTCTTTCCTTGAAGTGGACATCATGTGCCTCAGTCGTGTCTATTGTTCTGTTCTCACAGCTGGTGATATCCTGCTGTAGGCTGGTCATAACTGTAAGGGCCATCTCGTGCTTATACTGAATGCCGTCACAGATACTCCTGGAGGTCAGGGGTCACCAAAAGGGTCATGCGCGAAGATGAACACAGAACAGGAACAACGATAACAAGACAGTAATTCATCTGCCCTGCCTGTTCCAATTGCCATTTGCAACCTTAACTAATCTTGATTCAGAACCAAAGATATGGTACTGACAAGCTTGACAAAAAAAAGAGAAGGTGCCAGAATCTTTCATGGCAAGTAGTGTGAGAGGGTGCATGACTATCTCTCCCAAATGTGAGTAGCTCTCATAATTGGACTTCAGGGATTAAGAGTCTGGTGAGGTAATATCACCAGATAACCAGAGCCCCACGTGAGCTGGGACATACAGTGATACCCTTCTGATAGGAATACACAGATGGCAACAATTAAACATCAATTTATCCACTTAAAACCCTCGTCATAAAAAGAGTCACCCCAAATAGTCTATTTTTTTCTGGCAGCACAATGAAATCCCACTTACACCAATGAAGGCAGTGCATAGTGAAAGACCTTAATGGCATGGTAGATGATTCTGGTAGTCTATAACTGGTATACAAGGGTGACTGCTTCAGTGGGGAATTTTAATTTGATATCACCTAAATTCTTAATGGAAATAGTGGCACTGATGTTGCAGAAAACTCTTGCACTACATGTATAACAGAAAATATTTACACCAAAAATGTAAGCAGAGTTTCTTACTGTAACTCCTCAATGATGGCAGGCAGAAATTTGGCAGTCCTTTCCATCATGTCTGATTCTTCTCTGTACTCTACAGAT
The DNA here is from genome assembly GCF_018492685.1 of Alosa sapidissima. Classification (NCBI taxonomy): domain Eukaryota; kingdom Metazoa; phylum Chordata; class Actinopteri; order Clupeiformes; family Clupeidae; genus Alosa; species Alosa sapidissima. The sequence goes on from NC_055957.1 coordinate 11,873,645, forward strand.
ATTGAACGAAGCTCTGTGATCCTAGACTTGGCATCCTCATATCTTTCAGAGACATTATTGTGCAATTCCTGTGAACAGACACCACCAGTGTGACATTTCAATAGTAGTGACTCAGATCATATTTTTCCATTGTGGACTGTGAACCTTTGTTTTTGTCTTAACAAAATGATACAGACGCTTAGGTAATGGGGTACTATTCAGCAATCTAAATAGAAGCCTTCACTACTAAACACAGAGATACAATAAAGAAGCAGCCTACATTTGTATATGTAAACTCCTGACCTCTACTTCCACTGAAGGGGGCAGTAATGACATAACACTAAACATACAAATCCTCTGACTACATGCACGTAACTATAGAGAATTGCAGAAACTGACAATAAGTTTCAGAACCCTGGTCTCTGTGATCATTAATATTTTTTGAAAAACCAAAAGCTCTTATTGACCATTACATCCTCTTACCCTGACTGCATTCAGACTTTGGAGTTTAGCATTGCGCTTTGCTTGAAGTTCATTAGAGCAGTTCTGCTTTACCATCTGGAGGTTTGCCAGCTCATCCTTCAGGTTCTTAGTTTGCTAAAATAAAGTGCTGCAGACTTTCAGGTTTATGGACAAACACATATTTGAGGGACCTGAAATTCTTTTAAAACATAAAACATAAAATACAACCCCAACATTCACAGTTGTAAACTCAGTACCTGAACAATGGTATTATCAAAATGCTTGTCCACAAAATGACTGCTGCCATTTATATATGTTACCCCTCGGCCACCACGTTCCTCCAAGGAACATTGTCTGACACTGCCGTCCCTACGCACAAGGCCATTTTGACTATTTGTAGTTTGCCGATGGTGGAACAAGCAACCAATTGCTACCAGAGCAGAGGTGTTTATACATGTATGCATGCATAAAAAAACGTAACACTGCAAGAATCAATGTCACTGTGCGTATGGAAACTTCAGTGCACTATTGGTCAGTGCACTATTGCATTCATAGAACTGTCCAGTTTGTGCTGTGCACCTCCTTGAGGTAGTATTAAAATACTGACCATCTGTGCCATGCTCATTAACGACAGTGGAGGTGTCTCTGATTAAAACGGCATAGTGAGTAGCCCTCACCTCTGTTTTGTCGCTGTAAATCTTTCTTAGCTCCTTGACTACTATCTCCAGAGCAGCTGTAGTGGAGGAGGCTTTCTCAAACTCACTCTGAAGTTCCTTCATTTCATTGTCGGCCCTCTCCTTTTTCTCATTGAACTCCACTTTGGCTGCGGATATCTTACCCTGGACAGCAGATTTGAAATCGCAGAAATCACAGTGTTTGGGTTAGTCATCCCTCAATAGGGTTGCAACTACAGCAAGTACTTATTACAGAAAAAGTTGGCTGTAGTTACAATTCAAGCCTGTAGCTGCAGAGCGTGCCATACTATGACAAACCGTTTTAACATTTAATCAGTAGCAGTAGCCTCATTGTAACTGTAGATATCAACTTTTTGACTAACAATTTCAAGTCTATATATCCGAAATGGTTTGCCGAACTGTAATTTTGTCTAGTAGCAATTCTAAATGAAGATACCTAAAATTCATTTCTTACTAATCACAATGTTAATTCTTGATATCAACAATTGAATTTTCATTTGGAGGAATTTTCAAGTGGAAATGTACATTGTAGATAACTTAATTATAATTAGTTTATATTTACCAACTCAATTATAGGCCTAGATATTTGCAATACAATTTGACAATTGACAATGCCATCTTTAATGGTAGTGATGTTTAGTGCAGATATCTTTCATTGTTCTTACATTACAGATATCATATCTAGAATTCAACGCTGAACATTCAAAATTAAGCTACTGATATGTTGCCTTGGAATTAAGAATGTGAAGTGAAAATAATACTCCTACTAGCAACAATACTTCAGATATCTACAAATCCTTCCTTTCAAATGTCAAAAAATTAATTTCCACAAGTGAAAATGCTAGATCTTAATATAATATGATAATTAGGGCACTATCTGAACATAATATGTAAATTAGAGTACATATCCAAAATGAAATTGTAACATGTCATTTTTTAAAAGATATCTTAAATTAAAGATTAATTGAAGATATATTAAATGTCAACCTAGCACACACAATACCAAGTCAATGGATTGAATGATGAAAATTCATTTTGGAAAAGAATATTCAGAAAATGACATTTCCACATGTGAAAATTGACTGTATCCCGGTTTCTTTTGGAGTACTCCAGCTAGCATAACCAGTTTTTTTTTTGTGGATTAATAATAGGATTTTGTGTTCAAATGCAAACACAAAAACGGGATACTTCAATATAACCAGGATACTGATGTACATGTAAACATGTAAACACATTTACATTTACATAGGTGAAATGTCATTTCCACTAGTGAAAACGAAATTACTACAGCCCAACTGATTAAATAGTAAAACGATTTGCCATAGTTAGTCTATTGCCCTTGGGTTACCTTGAGGATGGCAATATCTTTCATTTCAACCATTATCTTCTTTTTCAGGTTCTTTGTCACTTTCTGAGGTGAAAAATAACATAAGAAATATGGAACAATTAGTCCATATAATGGTCAACATGCAATGCAAGATTTTAAAGTCAAATGTTTAGACTGTGCTAAAAGATATCAACATATTTCACAGAAAATTAGTGTTTTCTTAGACAGAATGGTATTATTGAGAGATGTATGTGTGCACATAAACATCTAACAGTCTTGAACATTAGGAATTCCTGTAATTTGTGTTTCATAGGGAGATTGTGACCTAGGAAATCTGAATGTTTAGCCTAGTTTTGTAGACTAACATCTAGATTCTACATTTGTAGAAAACATCTCGCCAACAAACATACAAATAGCATTGCTGTTGTACAGAGTTCTTATATTAATGTAATATGTAATAATGTAAATGTAATATGTATTTAGATATTTGATGAGTTATTGATTTAGACAGTAATAGTTTCGACCCTTTCAAGAGAGTTCCATTATCAGCATCATAGTTGGCCCCACAAGGCTTCCGTTTTAACATTCCATATGTTATCTTAATGCAGAGGAAGTAGATTGGGAACCAAATAGAACGTTCAAGCATTCGTTTTTGTTTTTATTGTTGAAAGGGTCTAGTGACAACATGTGGTCTCACACTGATGCCTTTTTACATGAGTGGCTCTGTAATTTCTCTGATGCTGTAGCAAGGGCAACACAATACAAAACCAAAACACTATATTACGAATTTCCCTATGGTGCTTAACCTACACAAGACACCTGCAGCGCCCACTAGTGGAGAATCTATAAGTCACATGTCGTGCTTTACCAGACTCCATATTTATGCAAGATATGAGAGCCTGTGAGGGTGCACGCTCCTGATCTCGCTCCTCACCCGGTTACTCTGCTCCTCTGTGAAGGTCAGATGCTCCAGGTCTTCCAGCTTGGCTTTGGTGGAGCAGTGGAGGGCCATGACCTGGGAAAGCTGAGTCTGGGTCTTGGTCCTCGCATCCTCGTTCTGGCCAATCTTCAGCTGGATGCGCCTCATGTCCACCTGCAGCTGCTTTATGGCCTGCTCACTGCAGGCGCGCCAGAGAGAGAGAGAGGGAGGGACATATAGACGTGGTACACAGTGCTGTGCTCTGACATTACGAAGTAGTGTTCTTTACAATTCCAACAAGTTCATTTAGCCTAGTTTAGTTCTATATTATCCTATCTGTTCTTATAGGCAGGCTAAGAACTTGGGTATGTCTTTGTATGATGATCTCAATCTCTGGAAACCCTTGTATAGGCACCTTGAGTTGGTGTAGTAAAACACAAGTATTCCCTTTTGAAGAACAGACAGATATCAAGAGAGGGTCTGACATGTTCCATGCAACACTTTAACAGACTATGAAACTACAAACCTTTGGTGGATTTTTTTGGTGTAGTCTTCAATCTCTAGCTCTAGTTCCTTCGATTCCTCTTGTAAGGCCATTAGTTCTTTTCGTCTTTGACAAAGATGGTTCTCTAGCTCAGCTACTTTGGTTTCACCTGCTTGCCTCTGAAACATCCAAGATTACATCAAATATCCTCTGATCCATCCCAGATTAAAACAGTCTTTACCACAACACTATTCAATGCTACTGATGCTAGTAAATAAAGGTTTGTACAGCACCTGTGTTTAATCTGAACGGAGGACTTTGCAGTCATATTCATACATTTTAATTAAGACAGATTACATGATTCAATAGACAATAGATGTGGCCCACCTTGGGCTCATTTCTTGTGTTATGAGATGCATTTGAACACCAATCAGCTGTATGCTGAAGAGGAATTTGTGCTTACTCTAATGAGTTCACAAATTGCCTCATAACATAACAACAACTTCTCCCACTATGTGAGACAAAATAAGGAAATAAAAGATTTGCCCGGGAAATGGCAAAGATAAGCATAGACGCTAGGAAATGGAGAAAGAAAAAGGCTGATGTCTATTGCTGTAGCATACCCTGATGGCTCTGAGACCATGACGGCTGCAAATTGCCACACAGAAGAATGTGGTTTTCCTGCCCTCCAGAGGACAGTTGGAGTACACTTCAACACACACACACACACTGTCCATCTCCTCTGTTCTTTAAAATCCTGACTGTAATCAAACACCATATTCTGTCACCATAAGAGAACCACCATATGACTTACAGATTCACTAATGTGTTTCTGCAGGTCTGCTTTGCACTTCTTGATGTGATCCGTGTTGGCCACCTCCATCTCTATTTCCATCTTCAGTGCCATAACCTAGGAGCAAACAATTAGAGAATCACATTTACAGGGATCCAGCTAATTTAGGATAGCAGTGTAATTATACTGGCATGTTTATATACATTTTACAAATAATTAATCCATTGTCATTATGTTATATGTATGTTACAGTATGTTGTTATAATATCAGTCAAATTGTGAATCCCTTCAACTATCACGTTGTTTAAGTAGTAAAATCAATACTGATCACTGGAATAAAGGAATTGAGCAGTCAGGGGACTGGTGGTCCTCATCCCTATGATAGGTAAAACTGTGTGTAAAGTTTATTGGCTGGGTGTTACATTAATACATGGGATATTAAATTACACTGGACAGCACATGTAATACATGTATGGAAAATGTCAAAAACTGGCAAAAAAGCTTGCAATGTTAATTAAATGGAAATTGTGTCGTCAAACCAGGTGTTCATGTAAAAGGACTGATATGTGGTGGTGACCCACTACCTTGTATGAACATTTAAAGTAAATCGGACCAGTACTTTTCAAGTACAGGTCATGTGAGCGCACACACACACACAGAACGACAGACATGATTCAAACCCATTGGCTTTTTGTTAATGTCAAATAATACCAACTTCTATATCTAGAAGTTAGCCATTTTATTTGTACTTTTTCTCATGATTGGGTCTCTTTTGTAGAAAGTTGTGGCCTTATGAATTTGTGATACAGTACCTTATCATTGTAAATATCTTCCTGTTTCTCCAGTTCAGGGATTTGCTGAGACAAGCTCTTAAACACATCATCCATTTTTGTAATGGCTTCCTCAGTGTTTTTGACTTTTTCACTGAGCCCAACCCAGAGTGACTTCAGTTCCTCATACTTCTCCCTTAAACAAACAATATTTTTTGCTGTTCTTAAACTTGCAGATGTCTTATACACGTAACAAACAAATATGGTACGATGAAATAGAAGTGACATTTCAAGATTCAAGATTAATTTATCGTTTACTTGTCATTATAGATAAGCAGAGGAAAACATCTTCATCTTCATCAGCAATATGTAACAAGATGTTAGTGCTAATGTTGTGAGTGTTGTGCTGATGTTATAGCAGCTATCTGAATAAGTGATGTGTGTGTGTGTGTGTGTGTGTGTGTGTGTGTGTGTGTGTGTGTGTGTGATCACAGACAGACAAATAACAGGCCCTCATTGTCCATTGTTCAAGAGCCTAGTTGGCTGGTGGAAAAAAACTATTACTGAGCCTGCAGGTCCAGGCCTTGAGACTGCGGTACCGCTTGCTAGACGGCAGCAGCTGAAACATTCTGTGGCTAGGATGGTTGGTGTCTTTAATTATTCTTTGGCCTTTACTTATGTATCATCTACTGTACAAATCCTGGATTGAGGGGAACTCACATCCATTGATGCCCTGGGCTCTCCCAAAATGTAACCCCTTTTCTCAGGGGTGGGCATCAGTCAACACAATAAAATAGTCTAAACCCTACCTATAGCTGAAGCTTTCCCTAGAAAGACGTTAGATACTTTAATATGAGTTAAAGTAAAATATACACTGTGAAAAAATACCAGCAGCAGCCGAACAGGATCCTAGGTTTTAAGCAGTGGAATGGTGAGCTGGCTGAAATTCCTGTATACCAATAGGCTAGTATTATTAATTACAATATAAATGTGACATGTAAAGAATTTAGATGTGCGGTGCCTCCGCTCTGGAAATACTACACCTACGTTTAAGCTAGTGTATAATGTCTTTCCTAAGAGTTACACATACAGTATGACCTGAGAGTATGCAAATGTAAGCTAGTGAATTAAGTACTATAATGTGCTATATCACCATACAAACGTAAATATACCAGCATAGTATTAAAAAAATGGCTGGCTCTTTCTTAATGTGGCAGAGATTCAACCACCACTACAAAGCTGGCCGACATCTTAACTCACTGTTGTTCCTTTCGATGGAGCTGCAATTTGGCCAGCTCCTGCACAAACTCCTTCTTTTGCATTTGAAAGTCATCCTCTTCTTTTTTCAACTCACACTCAAAGTTAAGCAGGTTTTTGGTGGCCTTTGCAAACGACTCATCAGCCTAGGCATTAAGAGTAACAATTTCAAATCCTCATCAATAAATCATAAATCAATTATAAAATGTGTGTAGAGAGAGAGCGAAAGAGAGAGAGAGAGAGAACAATAGGATGTCTATGTAATATTAGGTATGTAGATAGAAATAGGGTTCCTGGGCAACATATATACATTGTATCATGTATCATAAGTCCAGAAGCCCTATTTCGCAACTTTAAAATTCTAATCTTCCCCCTCCCATTCTTCCCCTTTCCTCCTTACGGTAGGCAACAGGCCAAATGTATTCAATAATCTTTTGTTCTCTGTAAAAGTCAGATAGTCAGATATACTGTATGTACTGTTATTGATGGGTCTACTTTTATATTTGTGGTAGGTTTATTCATGTTTACTACATGCAAATTGAGAACTTTTGAGTGTTCTTGAGGGCTCAGTTATCTTTTTGGTGTTTCTGAGCATAGGCGTTGGGTTTGTTCGGCTGCATCCTCAGCAAGTTTATTCTGGCACTGATAACTTTTTGAAAAGCCTTTGACTGAATTATCACTTCAATACACATTTATTTGCTTATAATACATATCACATACACAATTTTGAAGTGTCTGACCTCTGATTTCTGCTGTAGCAATTAAGGATAATTATTATTTGGCAGATAAATACTGCCTGGCTCCCCTGAATTAAGAGGGCAAAGGATTCTCTATGCAACAGTCCCATTCATAAACCCTAGGCTTTAAAGGCATGGGTCATGTTTGATCCAGGAGGCACCTAACCCATTTTAGATTATTTGAAATCTCTTACTGTTAACACCATGAAAAACAATACCTCAATCTGCGCAGCTCTGATCTTGTTCATGATATCAGTCTCCATCACGAGCTTCTCTTTGACAAGAGGGCCATGCTTCTTCACAAAGTCAATGTCTTCATTCAGTCTGAGGTGCAACACCTGAGTGTGGGTCACCTTGTCTTTCACTTGTTCTAGTTTCCCCTTCTTTCGTATCAAGTGCCAATTCAGCTCACGGATGTCACGCATGCAGGCCTCATGCTCTGAGCAGGAATACCGAAACAAAATACCTTCATTCAAGTATAATCCACTCAGCAGTCACTGCTGGAGACATGAACATCATATTCTAGACCGAAGTGGCTGAATGTCATGGCAGACACTCAAAATTAGAAATGGCCACTCCATGAGGATGTTTGAGGTGGCAAGCGCTACATTGTGTATTATGAACCAGCTAAAACCCAAAGCTCAGATCAACAGAGGCTCAAAGATGTTCAACCTGATTGTCTGAAATGGCAGTATAGAGAGACGCTACAGTCAGTATTACATGCCACTCACCATTCTGAATTACCACAGGAAACTCCTGCTGCCTCCAGAGTGTAAGGCTGTCCATTTTCTTCCTGAGTCTTTCACGCGTCTGCTTTTCCTTCAGGAGAGCCTCCTTAGCTTCTTGACGATCTGCTTCAAGTCTGTCAATCAGGTATGCCACCTCCATAAGGATATCCATGGCTTCTTTTCGCAATGTGTTCATCCCATTGGAAGGATCTGCTAACAGAAATACATTCTTACTAAAAAACACACACAATAACCCTCATATCATGATTCATAGTGGTTACTGTAAACAGTCTAACAGGTGGAGCTTCAGATACAAAGTGAAGGTTGTTAATTCATGAGCACAAGCAGCTTTCAATTAATTTACTTTATACCAAATAAAGTGAAGCCACCTCCAAGAAGTCCTATGCCTTCAATACACAGTTCTTTTGGAAGGTCATCCTCTTTTCCATCACCAGATGTCAACCTAAAATACAGCATAAATTATGACCTATTTAACTTGGAACAACCCGTTATTTCCATACACTTCTTGCAACCTTGTTAAAAAATGCAGATCAATGCCCATAGACTTTGATATAAGTTATTGTCCAGTCTACTGGCAGATGCACTCTTTTGATTCCCAGTATCACATTATGGAATTTCAATCGAGGGCCATAACAACAAGACAACCATAACATCCTGTAAATGTTACTAAGATACTATTAATAAGGCATGCATCTTCAACATATATATATCTCTGATGAAACTGTCTTTAATAAAATATTTCTTTCTTTATCAAGAGAAAATTAAAAAAAAAAAAGGCACAGCCTGATGGAGTCGAATAGGAAAGGTAAGAAGTGTTTTTGAGACCTTGGGACCATGTATGACCATCACCATGACCTGACAGCCCCCCCACCCACCAGCCAGCCAGGAACCTAGGAACCTAGGATCCTGTCTACCCTAACCACCCCCCCAGGACCGCATTGTGGAACTGCACTGTGACTGCGCAGCCTAACGTGTTGCTGCTTCATATCAAGCCTGATATACTTGAAATGACTGCATATCAATGTAAATATACAGTACACACAAGCACAAGTTTAAACTTCATGTAAATGTTATCAATGTTATTTATCACTCTGCCACAATGCTGCTGCTACTACTACTCTGTCAGAAGGTTACGCTAGGACTATGTAAATATACAACACAACTACCTCTATTTTTTTGATATATGTTCTATATCTCTATATTTTGATATATGTTCTATATTTCAGTCTCGCACTTTAATGTCTGTATGTGGTGTGTCTGTATATTTTTATTTTTTATTGTCTATGGCTATGTCTAAAGTATGTCTATGTCTGTATTTAAAGTATGTCTATGTCTGCATGGGAAAGTAAGAAACGAAATTTCAATTCTTTGTATGACCAGTGCATGTAAAGAAATTGACAATAAAGCCGACTTGACTTGACTTGATGTATCTGTGTCAGATACTCATATGATATAGCATCATTATAGTCATTAAGAAGCTCTTTTAATATGATAAAGTCACAACATTTGTCAGTGGCTCTAGTGATGACTCAATCTTTGCAAAATGTCTACCCTTGGGTTTGGACCAATTTTAAGCATCCTATGTAGATGAGCAACTGTTGGGTATATTTAGTTGTTACATGGTGGATCTGGGTCTGGGATATTGTTTTTTTTATAGTTGCAGTGGAAAAACTGATGAATAGGGCTAAACATCTCCAAAAGTTGTTAATTGTTGTACTATTACTACTGTTGTTGAGACTGTGATTAATAACAGATGATATATCATGACAAAACTTACCCAAGCATGTTGTTGTTCAGATGTTTCCCCTCTGACCTAAGATGCTACCATGGTTCAAAAGGGAAAAACATAATTAAAAAAATAATAATTTAATTACATTTTTAATTAAAACATAACCATAATCAACTCTGACGTTTAAACTGCTATAGTGTGGACACTTGCTGTGATATGGCCGTTTAAGACATGCTTTACCAGCTGCAACCAGCTCTCCAGCTTCCCTTTTAGCTCTTGGATATGGCAGACAGCTTTGTTCACACATGGTGATGGAGTGTTAACTAAGGCGCAACTGCGACGCCTACTGGGACACACCGTCTGACGGTCCTCCTGATCTGAGGACAGTTATCAAAAGGATATGAAAGCACAAAGCAAGCAGAAGGCTGCTTCAAAAAATAATGAAAATGTATTTGTGTGTGTGTGTGTGTGTGTGCTACATGTGACGTCATCCTAAAGTACTACATTTAAGCCAACAGAAACTAAATCATTTGTATTCGTTTAAACGACTGGATTTAAACGACAGTCTTATTAAGAAGGATTATCTGAAGAAGAATAACATAACTTGTAATGCAATATTTAGTTGTAATAATTATAACTTCAAGCGCAAATTTTCTCACCTTGTAAACTGGACGCTCCTTCCCTCGAGGGGTATTTCAGCAGTTCCACGTCAGGCATGATGTTTCAAATGTGTGTGATCAACTCACCTAAGCAAAAATAATTACTTTGACTATCACATTTCATAAGCCATGAATAACGTTATCTTGCTTAGCCAACGAACGCCATTTAGTTTACACAGGACATGGTACAATTTGAGTTAAAGATGGCTAGCCCCACCAGATCGAGCCATACCCAGGTATCGAGCCATGGTTGTCCTGGGCAGGTGTAAGTTATGCTAACTTAACGTTAACAAATAGTTTAACGTTATTTACTTCTAACGTTATTGTGAACGTCAGTAGGTTAGCGTTCACGACGTTACAATGATTAACGATCGCTAAGTTAGTCTTTTAATGACTCTCAGAGCACACTATTAACCAAATAACTTATGTTAACTAATAGGATTAACTTTTGGGTAATGTTAAATTAACGTTTAGCTGTGAGCTGCTTTCAGAAATTGTTTTAACCTAGCAAAGAGTTGGTTAAAGTTAGTCATTTGAAAGAGCAAAACGTACTTACACGTTCCTAAGAGCATCTTTCATTTTGAGCTGAAATGTCGACGTTCATTATTTCACAGCAAGGTACAATTTAAATGGTGAACATGGCCTAGCAGACATTCAAACAAAGTTTTCCGTTGTTTCCTGCAAGTTCTTGTGCTGGTGCAGCCCAGAGCAGTCACATTATCGTCCCTCTAACATGGTAACTAAGCAACAAGCTGTGCAGTGTTCAATGACAAGATATTTTGTAACTCTTCTTCAGAATGTTAACGTTTCCCTTTTTTTGAGAAGATTAGAATGTAGGCTAATCTATAACAATAACACGCCGTTGGCATACACAGTTTTCTGAAACCCTGTTATAATCAGCGTAGCCTATAATCGGAGGTGCATGAGCAAAGAAGTGGCTCAGCGCTACTTCTTTGGCTACACAAAATCTTTCCCAGTAACCTATGTGATATGGATGTATTGTGTTTTGCGGTGCTTTGTGTCTTGGGGTGAAATGCAGTTGTGTGATGGGTGAAATTATCTCAAAGCAATGACATCTGCATTCTCACACTCGCTTGAGTTGAGGCAACTAGCGCAGGAGATCCGCATTACGTCATTGATGGAGGCCACACATTCGAGGCAAATGAGAGACTCGCGCTAGCTGAATTACCTTCCAACGACACAGCCACCAACACACATGCATTGTATCTCTGGAAAATGACATGGAACAGTTGAATTGTAGAACTAATGCTTAATGGCATACATGGATGCTGACACCACGATTTCTGGGTGTAAACAAATTTCCCTGACATGCTTCGAAAGCTTGGTGAGTAACGCACAAGTGCACTGCATCCTTTGTGATGGCGCGACCTTAGGATCATTACATTACGCGTCTCTAGTTTGTAAATAATAGCAAAGTCCAAACGGATATCCTACCGATTAAGGGGAATATAGTTTACGTCCACTGCAGATACAATTTTGTGTGATCAGTCAAGACGTGAAGAACTCGTTAGGTAGGTGGCAAAAGCTATTACATTGTCATTTCTTAGCTATCATCGTTAGAAGATTCTCTGTCGTGACAGAAGATGGACATTGCGGTCGAGCGATTAAATAGCCATCGTAGGCTTAGCCTATGTTTTATGTTTTTGAACACATGTAATTAGCCTACGTTATTTGTGATGTGAACCTAAAAGTCAAGTCAAGAATCTCGCAGCCTTATGTAGGATATAATGTGATTGTTAATTACAGTCTTACAGCGTAGCTTAACTCGGTAGCCTACCTCAAAATTGGCGATCTAAGGCGGTAACGTTATGCTTCACGTTGAGACTATTCGATTATCACAAGTTGATCTTTATCTGATCTATATCACCTTGGTTGTTTTTTGTCTATACGTTCGCAGAAATGAGCTCGACATATCTGGTCAACTTTTAGAGGATGGTGCCAGTCATGTTTTGCTAACAGTCAGCTGGCACACTCATTTGTTTGGACTGGTTCAGAATTCTACCAGGAGTTTGTCACTTACTTGGACAACTTACTCGGAAAATGTTAATGAGATAAATTAACTACAACTTCACAGAACGTCTTAGGAGATGGCTCAGTATCTGTCTTTGTTGTAGCCTAGGCTATTCCATTTCGAACTGTTCCACCTTGTCTGAACTTGTCTTCGAGGGAAACCAGTCAGCAGCCAACACTGATGTTGTATTGACTGTGCTTGCATATCATTATAATAATTGACCTTTTCTCGCTATTATGACCTTGTATTTAGGCTAGGCTATATAAATATAATTACAAGGTAAAATGTTTACTCTGAAAGCATAGTTAATTTGAATTACGGAATGGGAGTATGCATCTGGGTGGAATTAATTTACACTGTTCTCAGACTTTTTGCAGTTCAGGCAGTTGCAACCTACTACACATTGGAAGAATCATAGCCTTGCCTAGAAACCATAAAGATGCCAAAATAAATGGTTCTCTGCATGCCTGTGAAGGTCTTGTTTATAGTAGCAAAAGTAAGAGAGAGATGGTCAAGAAGTAAGGGATCAGTTTGCAAAACAGAAAAAAACTATGTGTAAAAGGTGAATCTCCTTTCTCTCTCTCTTATGATGTCTTTAGCCATGCATCCTTGTTTATTTCATATTTTTGTAGATGGTTAATAAATGTTGATGTTCAGAATGATTTCTGACAGTTCAAACCATTCATAAAAGCAAGACAACACAGCTTAGTCTCTTGTTGTTTGAATTATTGTATTGTACTACAATATTTAGGCTGTAAATATGCCCAGCAGCTGCAATACTTGCTGCATTAGTCTGCCAGGTCATGTCATACATAACTCTTGCAACTGTCCCTGCCTGTAAATACTGCCTGACAGCCTGCTCCACATACTTTGGCCATATCAATCAAAAAAGTGTAATTTTAAAGCAGTCAACAGGAAAGATTCATAATGTAAACACGACAAGGGAGTCATGGATCAGCATTGTCTGTCATTGTGTGGCCCAGGGGATATTTATTGCAGCAAATATGTTTTTCTTATGCCCAGAGAAATCATTCAACATCCTGGGACGTTACATGAGATAAGGCCTGTTGTTTTTGACAACAAGGAGAAGAGTGGAGGCATCTGCATGGGCCCACTGAATGTCCCAAACAGGGCAGTAATTTCTTCTTGAGGGGCGCCTATGCATGTAGGGGGGCAAGGCGCCAACTGAAAGGTATGAGGGGCTGCAACTAGAGCTTGGGGGTGCCAGTAAAGTGGAGAAGAATGCAGCCCCTGTGTTCATTTCAGTTGGGCTAAAGATAGAGGCTGAGCAAGTGTCATCTTGACGCTTTCCATTTCTAGACAGCGACAGGCTTTTGCAAAACTGGCATTTGTTGTTATAATCACACTGATTGGAGGGTTTTATGTAGTCAGTGTTTGTCACGTTAAGAGTGAGACTTTTGGCAGAGACTGACACTGTAACTGGCTTCGGATCAGTTGAAAAGGAAGACCATGGTGTTGTCTGAAGGGTATGTTTGCCATCTTGTTATGATTGTGTTCTTTCTGGTCTCCACTTAGAGTCATTATGCACTTAGAGTCATTATGTCACCCATATTGTGCTGTCATTGCACGTATGATGAATGTGTGCTCACAAAAATATGTTCCTCACTGCGAGCAAAATGTGTGTGCACTTAAAAATAATTTATTTTATGATTTGTAATATGTAATATTGTAAGTGGGATACTACATATATTAATCACCCGTCAAAGACTAGCTTGGCACTACAGTAATCTTGCAATCGGACACATATTATTCATGATAAAAAAGACACATGCAATACATGGTAGTGCATTTGTTCCTTCCGTTAACCAAATGTGGGGCAAAGATCGAAAGGATATTTCCATGCTAACCGGATGCCTGATATTTATATTGATTTTGAATCATTTCATGTGACTGTTTAAGACCTGCCACCAATGGGGTTTTCTGTGCGTTTAGGATGGATGACTTTCTACTGATGGCATGAAAATACATATTTTTACATTTGTACATCTTTTTACAGAAGATACACAGAGTTCTGTTTGGAGTTCAAAAGGTCACAGAGTAAATGTCTGTGTTCACAATGTCTGTGAATCCACTTGCAAGTGCCCCTGACATGTGTGCCTATAACTGTATAACTGTATAACAGTACAGTGTCTTTGGCCATATTTCTGTATGGTACTGACTGTAAAAATGGGGTCTGCTAAGGCTGGCAAAATCAACCAAACACAGAATTTACACTACATAAACAAAATAGTAATAACACTGCAGTGAATTCCACCATTATTTAATAAAACACCTTGTAGTTATGCATTACTACATTGAGGTCCTTCTCACTTGAACTGTCTTTGTATGCTGTTGATGTATTTTGCATTTGGTCACTCCCCCAACTGGAGGACTTAATCTTGTATAATGATAGGGAACAGTGTCAGTAGTTTGTTCCTCTCCCAGCATCTGAAGCTGCTAAAGCTCTATCAATTAGTGGAGATGTCAGTGGAGGCCTCTGATGTCAGAAAGACTGTGTAATACCTGGCTAACTAATGAATTGATTACAGAGGTAAATAACAAAAGTTCAACTTTACTCACTAATAACAAACTCCAGTGTAGAAGCTCCTGAACTTCCATGCCCAATACTTCAAAAATGTTAGTTAATGTTAGTATCTTTTGAAAGTCAGTCCTTTACTACCAAATGAAAATGGCCACTGCTCACATTCATTTGGTCACCAGTTCACAATTTACAAAATAAAGCAGTAAGTCAGTGGAAACAAAAAGCATTGTCAACTTATTGAAAGAAAGACCAAAGAAACGTGCACCCTCTAGTTGGGAATGGAGCGGCTGGGTTCTCTGCTGCCATGGTAACACACCACATGATGAGGTGTATTAGATTGCCTTGGACAGAATGCAGTGAGGCATAGTTGGCCATTCTGCCATGTGAAAACTCAGCTCCACTCTCACTCCAGTGTTTCAGTCACCTAACAGGGGAAAGTCCTATTGACTTCTGTTTGTGTGTCCCACACTGTCAGGCTCTTTTCATGTAAGGCAGACTGCCAGGTGGTGTCGTCACTATGAATGTGAGAGACACAAACTCTGGAGTCATGTGCCAGAGCCCCTCGGTGCACTTAGCCTGCTTGGTTTACACTCATCCAATTGCAGTTTTGTAGGGTTGATTTCTAAATTACAGTATAATGACAGGCCATGTTTGTTAGGTCTGTGAGCTTTGACTGACATCAGTGTGAATGACAATTAGCAAAGACACTGTCTGGAACACAATAGTTTAGTAGTGAACATAGAACATTTTTAGTCTGTGGTTAGGGACAATAAACCATTGTGTCCCCAGTACTCAGAAATTACTTTGTTGATATTTCTTTGAGTCAAAGTTTTAACACTGAAGCCGTTTTCATTTCAACTCTCTCTTTGTATATACCCGATCCTTTGCAAGCCTTTTCCAGCTTCAAGTCTGTTTTATCACCGTCATGCCTGTATTATTACTTGTATTATATGTATTAGCGTAATGGTAGGATTTAATCAATTTGAATGCCATCTAATTTGATACAACTTTGACTGCAAATGCTTTTGTTGTGTGTGCAGAATGACTGAGGAGTGTGGAGTGAGGAGTGAGAACATGGCAGACAGAAGACAGCTGTTTGCAGAGATGCGTAAGTAACAACAACAGATTAGTACTTGAAAAGGGCAGACCCTGTACAACTGAGTAAGCACATAGTTGGACCACTCCAGTCTTTTATGGGAAGGGCCATGCTGGAGTTAAATGAGAATGCATACAGGCACTGATGGTGCATTTCAACTTATTGGTTGTACCTAATTGTGTTATGTGCCATGGCTAATTCAAGTAACCCTTGCCCTCACCTTAATGTGTGGCATTTTTTGACATCAAGAAGAGTGATGATGATCAGTGGGTGTGTAACCTTTTGCTCCTGTGTTGCATTCTGTTAGTTCTTGACATTAATTATGACATTTTGACAAGTATGTGCCTTTATCATTGCAACAGTGTGTCGTTTTGAATGCTGAAATTTTTGCAGAACAATAGGCTTAAAAAGGTGGAAATGACCTTGTTTGCATTGTGCAGACAAGGTAGAACACTCAATTGTATAGGTTTTGATGATCTTCTACATTTATCCCAAGCTCATACTAATTACCTGAAGTGTTCCTTGTCTTATTGTGTTGTTTTGTGCTGTACTTAATTTAAAGTATTACAATGGAAAGAATGAGCTGAATCATATGCTACATTGTTTTAATCCTGGATTTTTCTTTTCTCAGGTGCACAAGAGTTCGACTCCATTAGGTTATCAACCTACAGAACAGCTTGTAAACTCAGATTCATCCAGAAAAAATGCAATCGTAAGCAGTTCTCCATCCCTGAAGAAGAACATTTCCTTTGAACCTAATGAATGCTATAACATCTTAAATAGCAGTTTGTGAACTTGATAAATACTTAATATGTAGCTATATTTAGGCAACATATGTATAAACATCTCATATTCATTGTGCAAATTGAGTTGTTAAGTTGGCTCACTGCACTCCTGTTTTGTCTCCCTCTATGTAGTACACTTGGTTGACATATGGAATGTCATTGAGGCTTTCAGGGAGAACAGTCTCAACACCATGGACCTCAACACAGAGTTCACTGTGGCTCGTTTAGAAGCAATACTCTCCACCATCTTCTACCAGTTGAACAAGCGAATGCCCTCCACCCACCAGATCAATGTGGAACAGTCCATTAACCTGCTGCTTAACTTCCTGTTAGCTGCTTATGACCCGTAAGTCAGTGTGTGGTGTGATCACCATCACTACTGCTTGCAGAAGCAGTGTAATCTAGTGTTTAAGTCCCAGGTGTGATGCGTAAGTAAATAAAGTCACTTGAGACTCAGAATTTTCATTGCAAAGTGTTACGGAATTCTAAAATGAAGCTAGACCTGTCCAGTTTTTCTACCGCTCTGGACCTGTCCTATTAGTCACATATCACATGTCAAGGATATATGAGCCTTTACAGGGTTATTTAAATATGACCCCATGCTCAAAACATGTATTCCTGATATGAGTCAACTCTTGCTGAATACTGAAAAATGATTATGTTGGAGGAAGGTTTGTAATATGCCTTGGCTTACATTAATGTTCTCTTTCAGGGAAGGCCTTGGAAAGATCTCTGTCTTTGTTGTGAAGATGGCTCTTTCAACAATATGTGGGGGAAAGATTATGGACAAATTGAGATGTAAGTGTTGGGCCTTTGCTCTGTTGTTGAAACTATTTAAGAGAGGCAGCATATATTTCCCCTTAATACTACCCGATATATCACGGTTAAGACAAGCTATTTATGCTAATACTTTTTGCTTGCTACTCAAGGACACATTATGCAAATATAATATATACCAAAAATGCATATACTTGCCTTAGAATTCATTTTGTATGTAACTTTGTAAGTAATTCACTGACTTGTAGTCAAGTCACTGCATTATTACACAGTGTATTGCAATACAGAGATGTTAAGCCCAAACATGGTTTTGAATCAGCTGGCCTCCCATCCCTATAATATCTCATAAATCAGTTTTCTTTTCATTTGAACTGTCAAGTTGGTACGCAAATGGGAATTAGCTATCGCAACACCAGGATTAACAAGTCTCCTTTTCTTGTGTAGATATTTTTTCACAGATCTCGGACCCTGCTGGGATAATGGTCTACTCCCAGTTCGACCAGTTCTTGAGGGAGGTGCTCAAATTACCCGTCACTGTTTTCGAAGGACCCTCCTTTGGCTACACAGAGCAAACCACACGAACCTGCTTTCCACAACAGGTGTTGTCAGCAGCACGCTTTGCATGCCAAATTATCACCTCTACTTGTTATGATATAAGAGCAGGAACCTGTAACTACTGCGTGACAGCATGATGGGAAATATACAATTATCACAGTTGCACACTCTCGCTGCCTCAAACAATGTGTCTTGTGTGTTCAGCACAAATAGAGAAACATGACATCAATTTAGCAATTTCCTGGAAGTCATGAAGTTATCCAGAGGTTGTTTAGACTCTGATCAAGCCTGTCACACAACTTGTGTTGCAGGATCAATCACAGATGAGACAAGACAAGAAAGTAAATATGTGGCTTAGCAGCACATCCATTTTAAGAGAAAGACATGTAATGCAAAGATGCTCATTCTGCTTATTCTGCCGTTAAACTAAGATAACAAAGCCTCATTCTTCTTTCCCACATTGGTGGTCTACAGAAACAGGTGTCTCTGAACACATTCCTGGACACACTCATGTCAGACCCACCTCCTCAGTGTCTAGTGTGGCTGCCGCTAATGCATCGCCTGGCAAATGTGGAAAATGGTGAGTCACTTAAGATGCTAAATATTTTATTCTGAATATTTGGTTCAAGTGGGTAGTACAGTTTTGGGTATTACGTAAATAGTTTGCACTGACTCATTCTATATTGGGAAATATAACTAGACACAATGTCATCAGAGAACACCATCAACTAACAAATATGCTGGTGTCATTACGTATTAAGCATATTAATGGAATGGAAAACCACCGCCACGAGGATCTAGTCCTCATCTTCCCTGCATGTGTTTCAACCCTCTTGCCCCAGGAAGATAAAATCACTGTCATTGTACTGTGTCGCTCATTATTAATTGTATGAGACGTAATAGAACACAAACAAAGCCAGAGTGCTGTGCATCACCAAAGCCAGCAGACAAGCCCAATGATTTCCTCAGCAAGGAGCAGGCAGCAGGGTAGCAGCGAGTCAATGGCCATCTGCCTTTCCACACACTACACTCAATGGTTGGGAATGGTGGAGGGAAATGCAGGAGAGCCCACTTCCAGATTTCCTCTTTTCTTTCTCTTGGCATCTTTAAAAGCAGTGTGTTGTTATCTGTTCCCTGTGCACCCTGCCCCCTTCCTCTCTCTCCCTCTCCCTCTCTCTCTCTCTCTCTCTCTCTCTCTCTCTCTCTCTCTGCAGTCTTTCACCCGGTCGAGTGCTCCTACTGCCACAGCGAGAGTATGATGGGCTTTCGCTATCGCTGCCAGCGATGTCATAATTACCAGCTCTGTCAGGACTGCTTCTGGAGGGGGCATGCTAGTGGTTCCCATAGCAACCAGCACCAAATGAAGGAATACACGTCATGGGTGAGAGGGGGGTGGTGGCCTTGTGCATGTGTTGCACATGCATGTATGCGTGTCACATCTCAGGAAATGCTTGTATACTTTTTTTTAAAATGACAACTAGTCAATTAAAATTTGATTAATCATGTCTGCTCATACCTTTTAGCGGTGTTGCCTTGACCTCTAGACAGAGTAATGTGATCATGATTATCTGATTATACTATCTCGTATTGTAGTGTCATGATGAGCTCAAATTACACAAATGTGTTAGACTTTGTGATAGTTTGAATTATTTATAATCTTTGATGATTATAAATATGTGTTATAAAGTATTTGAATAAAACAGGTAATGGGAAGACTTGTGCAAATAGTTTTTGACGTAAGAGTAGAAGACCCTATTATTTTTCATGTTTGATTGAATAATATATGTGCTCCCTTACAGAAATCTCCTGCCAAGAAGTTTTCAAGTGCTCTCAGTAAGTCTCTGAGCTGCGCCTCTACCCGTGAGCCACTGCATCCCATGTTCCCGGACATGCCTGAGAAACCGCTCAGCCTCGCCCGTATCGTGTGAGTGAAGCCTACTCGGGCCCAGTCCATCTCTTCCAGTGGCCACCTGACCAATTTCAGAGTGTTTACAGTTTCAGTGATTATTGAATGACTTTGGGAGGGCTGATTGTATTTACAATGCCATGGAAATTCGAAGTATGTGGTGAAATGTGAACTTTAAGCAATTTTATGTGAAATTAGAGAGTATTGTTAGTTGTATGTCTGCAGCGGTACAGAATCTGATAGCAGTGAGGTGAGTTAGATTGTATTCCTGTGCTCCTGATGAAGGCCATGTGACTGCAGACATCGCAGAAAAGCAGTCACTCAAAATGCTCTGTTAAAAAAAAAACAAGCTGAATATTCAGTCAAGTGCCAAATTGATGAATGCAAATATTACCAGCTGTAGTTTCTTTTCAGCTGTACTGTCTTTTCTTGTCAGTGTCTATCAGGTGTAGACACTTCACAATTCTGTGTGCATTTAATATCCATATCATTGTTTTTTTCTGCTGCCAATAGTGACACCTGGTAAGTGAATTATTGATTATTTGACCCTGACGCATAGGCTAATGCCATGACACAGTGTACAGTATCCCTTGCACATAGCAGTTTGACTGAGACGAGTCTTTAGAGATGTGTCAAAGCTGTGTTGTGTTTTGGTTCATATGTTCTCCATGGCCTCTCCACAGGCCTCCGAGACCAATGAACAGCATGACAGACATTATGTTGTCTCATTCGATGCCCTCTACAGGACTCCCTTTCTCCAATAAAATGTGAGTATTCACAAATAAGGATGATTTTATTGCCAGACTATGTAAAATAAGTGTATTGCTCAACTGAAATGTACATAAATCTACCATGTAAAGGGCATTTATTTGATTTTTTCTTTTTTTTTGGGGGGGGGGGGGTGCTCTATGTTAGTATTCATGTTCTTTGTTGTATTATTATTTCTATGTGATATAAATAGAGATTCTTATTCCAAGAATGATGGCGTTGAACATGTTAACATTCTGGCTCCAAATATTTTGCATGAGAAAGGGTGAGTGATCTAGGCCAAGAATCATTTGGTGATTTGTTGGAAGTAGTTGAATTGCATGATTCAGCATAGATTATGGTCATTCATTTGTCTGAGCAAGTTTGAGATGAGTAATGGGCATGGCAGCGCTGGTCATCATATTATTAACAAGAAATATGCACATTGAAAATTATCAAGTTACAAAGTATGTCTGGAGGCAATATGTTACTGATAGAGTCATGTTTTAAAGGGATTACAAAATTAAGGCTAATTAATGTATTTGTTTTTTCCCCCCTTTCATTAAATGAAGCACAACATGCAATACAATGCAGCATATAGGTCTTTCTTTGCAGTAAGTGCACGTCTTGCCAACATGTCACATGACATTTTATATATGTTTGTTTTATCTAAACTATGTTAAGGTATAGATTAAAGGTGGTCAAGACCAGCCAATGTATGATTTACAGGAGGTAAAGGAATGTTTCAGGGAACACGTCAAAACCTTAAGGAAGAGCTAAAGTGTAACTTACAAACGTAGCATTAAGAAGGTATTGGGAAATGAGGCCTTGTTTATTTCCTCATGATTTCACTCACATGTATCATCTCTATCTCTCTGAAACCTACGCTGTTTCAGGTTAAACTACAGCCCTGATTTTGCAGATAAACTTACAGATGAGCACATACACATTGGGCTGTATGTCAGTCTACTGAAAAACAACCCAGCATGGTTAGTGGCGTTCAGTAGTGACAGTTCTTCATTCAGCTTATCCTCTTATCCCCTGCTTTTTAACTTGGCATAAAACACCAAAAACATGTAAGGCCTGCATTTTTGAGGAGCAAATGCAACGGTTGTGTAATCAATGAGTCCAATCAGTCTTTGGACTCTTACTTACACTCTGGCCATAAGTGGTCAGTAGTTTCTGAACTACTTTAACTAATTTCTCAGTTCTATGAACTTGTAGATTACATTGGTGTTTACCAGCATTGATAGTGCATCCTGCTTTTGCACCAAACCAACCAGTACTGTAACAGTCAATACACATGACGCGTCTAAGCCAGGCATCTGAGATCTGAAATGACTCACTGCAGCTTTGTTTTGACAATCTTAACAATCTGCAGGGATTGTCATATTAGTCTCAGCTGTCATATGGGTATGTGAGACTACTAATGTGATATCAGTCACTTATTTTGGCTATACCATGAGAGACCACTCTGCATGCATTAGTTCTTCATGTAATCGTTCTTGTATGACATTCATTAGCCATATTGTCTAAAGCTCTCATTTTCAAACATCTCTCTGCAGTGGTAGCAAAAGTAACTGCTTTCCCAATTTCTCTGTTTTACATAACTGTATGTGTGAGTGTGTGTATGTGTGTGTGTGAGAGAGAGAAAGAGAGAAGCAAAGGGAGAGAGAGAAAGAGAGAGAGAGGTAGAAGCTATTAGAAACATGTTAATGTTGCAGAAATGGCTAAGCACTAATATGTTCATGTCTCCATCCAGTCTTTCATTTGCAGGACTTGTATTCATCCCCGATATCAGCAACCAAGGCTCTAAATACCCCTATTTATTCCACTGTCTGCCCAGGCACTCTATGCATCTGCAATGAGGACAGCTTTGGATTTGCGGTGCGAGTTGCACTGCGAGTCACTTCCTGTTGTGTGGTGTGGCCTGAGAAGGGGTATTCAGAGCGTTGGCTGGCAGCTCTCTCCCATCTCTGATTTCTAGAAGCCTTATAATTGCATTATGAGATTGTGTCTGTCACAGAGCTTCCTCATGTGATTGTGTTTGTGCTGATGGTCTTTCTCTCTCTCTCTCTCTCTCTCTCTCACTCTCATCTTCTCTTTCATGCGCACACACACTATCTCTGCCGCCCTGTGCTGACTCGCAGTCTACTGGAGAACAGCAGCAATAATCAGGATGACGAGCACAGTCTCATTGCACGCTATGCATCCCGACTGGCCACCGACGGAACGCCAGTGGTATGGACATCACCCCCTATGTAGCCACAGAAACATGTCCACCATCAAGTGCTTATCTTACACACACATGATAGAAAGATACTGTATATGTATGACCCTAATTTAAATAACGGGCAGAGCTGGGAAATGAGGGAAGCGTGTCTTGTGCAGGACTATATATGTGGTGTGTGGAAGCGTTGTGCAGACCCACCCTTGTTTGCACGTATGATCTTTCCCATGGTATTAAATCAGGAAATTGATTGCGTCAAGTTATTAAATTAGCTTTAGTGGATTTTTGCTCGTTGCCTGACTTTGCATTTTGCTGGTCATTTAAATAGGACCCATGATGTAATAACACTGATATGAACAGAGTGAGAACAGATTAAACACAAAGATATTTTCAAAGAAGTTGTAAACATTAGGAGTAGTTGTGTTGGACATAATTGTTTTTATTTTCACTTGGAAACTTGTTTATGACAACACAACACAAACAACAAAGCAAAATGCTGAACTTTCCTTGAAATGACCAGTGCAAACCTTCCCTGAACACTTGATTGTTTTCATATGGAAATCAGCCACAGTCTAGGATTCCCTCAGACATCTCCTTCTCTTTGGATGCCGCTAAGCAGCAGAGGCAGCTCATTGCTGAGCTGGAGAGCAAAAACAGGTGAGCGTGCCGCTTGGCTCATCACACTGTCACCCCACTAACACAGATTTAGGGCAGGTACACTGACGCCTGTGCCATGCTTGAGTGTCTGTATATGTGCATGTGAATATGTAGGCATGCCTCCATGTCTGTCTGTGTGTGTGCGTGTGTGTGTGCGTGCGTGTGTGTGTGTGTGTGTGTATGCATACAGTAAAGAAGGCATCTGTGTAGTTAAAAGTCATGGCTAGTGTGACTTGAGGTGTGGTCAAATTTGACAAACAGAGGCGAACGTTCATGGCGAACATGTCTTCTCAGAACAGTTACATTTGAACGATTTGGTGTAAACATTTCATTGTAACGGTAACACTTTGTCCAGCTCACGTCCCAAAACCAACCAACAACCTTTGGTGTGATGTGTGCACGCTCAATATATCCATCCATCCATCTATGCCCCTGTCCCCACAGGGAGATCCTCCAGGAGATCCAGAGGCTCAGGCAGCAGCACGAGCAGGCCTCCATGCTGCCCCCAGATAAAGCCCAGCAGAGCCCCACCCTCCTGGCTGAGCTGCGGCTGCTCAGGTACAGACTGTCAATATACAATGCAATATAGGGGAGCCTTGGCTTCTGAGATTGTGGATGAGTACGAGTCCTACTACGGTGACAAAACCATGCCAGTGTTTCGCCACTCCTGACGCCACTACAGGATGTCTGGATACCACATGAATATGCTACTAATAGCATGATATAATATCTAATAACGCACATGCTTACAGATTTAGGAACAGTCTGCTGATCCTAGTAGTCCATAGCTGACTTGACTTGCAGGAGGCCATGAAAGTGCTTTGTATTTGAATGTGAAATAATACAAATGAAATACATGAAACTGTAAGACACATATCATTAAAGGTCAAGTCAGCAATTCTGATGTAATGCACTTTTTGTCTAATTCAGTGAATTGCCCCTCTAGCTGTCTGTTTGGGCTTAAAAAACTCTGGTGTTTGTACAGTCCTTGCACTGTAAGAATAAAACAAACATTCTATCTTATACCCAGCCATAAATACATTTGTTAGTTAGAAATGCATTGTATACAGTAGGATAGCTAGATGCATTTTTTGTGCACTTAACACAGGTATTTTCACTACTTAGCTCTTCTATGTGTCTTCTAATCAGCTAGTTTAGAGAATGGTTGTGCTATGGTTGTGAATGGTTGTGCTATGGTTGTGAATGGTTGTGACAGTTGAGATGGACGTGGCTTCAGCTTAGTTCAGCACGGTGGACCTGTCCACAGCATTTGAGAGCAAAGTAGACCGGTCATTTTTTCACTATTTTGAAGCCTAATTTGATATACTCAACAATGTTTTTATTATATACTCAGATTTGTCTGGGTGGTTAATGACACCTTAATCTGTGGTGCGTCTGAACATTTTTTTATGAATTTACAGACCTAGAATCCTGTTTACCCCTATCCCTCCGCAACACCTTATCTCTATTTGTTTGGACACTGTCTCTGATAATAACACCGTCACCTGTAAGATGGAGCTGAAAGCAGTGCGACATCTGTATTGTGTGACCTCTCACTATGCCTGAGGCTCCATTGATTGATTCACATGGGGTTTTGCCTGGATCTGACTCTCTCTCTCCCTCTCTCTCTCTCCCTCTCTCTCCCTCTTACTCTCTCTCGACTGATCTCCCTTGCTAGGCAGCGGAAAGACGAGCTGGAGCAGAGGATGTCCGCCCTGCAGGAGAGTCGCAGGGAGCTCATGGTGCAGCTGGAACAGCTCATGATGCTGCTGAAGGTGACAACACACACAGAGAAAGAGAGAGAGAGAGAGAGAGAGACAGAGACAGACAGAGAGAGAGAGATGGACAGACTGACACACACATTATCCTTTGACACATTATCCTGCTCACATTATATGTGCAGAATTGGCTGTTAATAGCTGTGAGCTGGTTGGTCTGAACTGGCTAAGCTGATTGCAGTGTGTTTTCCTATCCTTTCACTTTGTTTAAGAATGGCAGGACTCCTGTACTAACTGCTCTGACTTGTTGTCAGCACACCTTTGTGTAGTATATCATAGCAGAATATTAGTGATTAGTGAGATACCTTACATGACTTTTTACTGGGGGTGATGCTTATACTGCCTTTCATTATTTCATGTTTTTATAGCCTTTAAAGGCCTCTCTGCCTGTACAATTATATAAGAATCATCAGGGGAAAACACAAGTTGTACGTAATTACATATTAGTATAGTATAGTATATATACTGTTTTGATCCCGTGAGGGAAATTTGGTCTCTGCATTTAACCCAATCTGTGAATTAGTGAAACACACACAGCGAACACACAGTGAGGTAAAGCACACACTAATCCCGGCGCAGTGAGCTGCCTGCTACAACAGCGGTGCTCGGGGAGCAGTGAGGGGTTAGGTGCCTTGCTCAAGGGCACTTCAGCCGTGGCCCACTGGTCGGGGCTCGAACCGGCAACCCTCCGGTTACAAGTCCAGAGTGCTAACCAGTGGGCCACGGCTGCCCTATGCTACATATTAGATGTGAGCTTGGTCCAGATGAGCTTCATCTAATCTCATACCAAACTGCAGCACTCTGCACATTAAAGTCCTATTATCCAATAACTAAAATCAGAGCCGACAGTACCCGTCCTTTTCCAATGCACCTGCAGAATCTGTGACCGAGTAGACATCTGTTGTATCCACTTATCTTAATATGAATGATTCCAGGTTATTTTTGGATACAGGTGTCAGGCTGTTTTCCTGTCACCAGTGTTTGTGCCACAGTCCATTTTGCATCTGGGTTTTTCAAAGTACCCCCCCCCCCCTCCCTCCCCAGGAGACTCCAGACTCTTTTTTTATAATCTTGGGATTTTCTAGCATTTCTTGGACAAGTCAGTGAAAATGTGACATGAAATGAGAGAGATGGGGAGTGAAACCAGGAATACCTCTCTAGCGAGAGCTTGAGGCTGAGAACATGAGCACTCAAGATTCGCGCTCTAGAATCTTTGATCAGCACTACTACTCCAGCAGATTGATACTGATACTAATGCTGCTGTTAGAATATTGCTATTTTGAAAATAATCATGAGTGAATGAATCACGAGTTTGTGTGGCTATGCATTATACAACATCAGCAATGACATGTTATCAGCTATCGGCTGAGCATGTAGTTTGTTAGCTGATGAAGTAACATTAGTTTCCATTAGTTTGTTGCTATTTGTTTTCATTGAAGTCTCGTGAGAGCTAAAGATGCATTCAACTATAAAACTAACTGCATGTTAAAGTGTTTTGCTGGAGAAAAATGTTTATATAATGATGCCAAAAATGAATTTAGGCTTATGTGGAATTTCCCAATGCATGACACTATTGGATAAACAATATCTGAAATTACCTTCCAATTTTGTCATGGTGTTCTCATTATAATGTATTGTAAGAATGATGTTATTGTTTCACAATATCCATTGAAAATCCTAATACAGTGACAATGTTGTGAATGAGGCAATTACTGGCAAATTCATAACGATAGAACACAGGCACTGAAGGAAGGACTGAATGTCTGAACTATCACACTCTGTTTTAGTGCAGTATCATAACACTTGGTCACACAACAGACTAACAGCCTTGAATACTCAACCTGGTTGACAACTGGACCTTCCCCAAACCTCACTCATTCAGCAGGCATGACATTATTAGTTTGTTTCTCTTTTCTTTCTTTCTCTGGACAGCATGACTGTAGTATCACGTCTTCCCACACAGCTCAGTCTTTTGTTGTCAGGAGGATTTTGACAGTATTATGATTCCTGATGAACCACAGAGACTTCATAATAAGCATCCCAGACCCTTATGATTTTTTATCTCCATTAACAGAGCTTGCCTACATCTATTTTGTATTATTGCATGTTACACATATAGGCCCAATTTCCTGTACATGGATTAAGCCTGATGCTAGACTTAAATTGTAAATGGAGATCTCCATCAAAATTGCCTTTTTGTCCAGGACTAGGCTTAATCCATGTACGGGAAACTGGCTTGCATAAAGCTTAATAAATTGCTCTTGTTATGGGCTCTCGACACAAACAAAACAAGACTGAGGCACAGATTTCCTCTTTGTTTGTCTGCAAATCATTAAGATAGCAGGCACCAGGACCCTGGGGATCAAGCATCCTCACTCTGAAAGCGTTCCCCCTCAGTGGTCTGTGAAGCTGTGGTGGCGGTCTGTGAGTCGCCCAGGCGTTACCCTCTAACCTCAAACACACACACACACACACACACACACACACACACTCACCCCCTCCGTCTTAATCCTTTGTTTCAGACACAGGGCCCGGGCCCCTCCCCTCGCTCCTCCCCCAGTCACACGGCGAGCCGGCCCATCCCCATGCCAACGCAGGCCAGCTCGGCAGGCACCACACCCACCCAAACCCCTCAGGACTCGCTGATGGGGGTGGGAGGGGATGTGCAGGAGGCCTTTGCTCAGGGTAAGCTTGCCATTTGTCCTGTGGTTAGATCTGTGCAGGCCGGAGCAGTGTTCTGGATGGAGAGAGAGAGAGAGAGAGAGAAGGGGAAAAGGCCCAGAAACAAAAGGGCCGCTTTCACTTTCATGTCACATGCAGCAGATGTCCTCAGAATGCCACACCAAGTGTTGTCAGTAGACAGCGTTCCACTGGAATGGAATGGAGCGGAATGGAATTTAATTGATTTGGAAAACAAAAGAGCAAACAGAGGGGGATGGGGTTGGGGGGTCTGTGCCAGGCTGGTTAGGACGTGAATCACACCCATGATTCATGTAATTATCCACAGCCGTTCATTATCAATATGGAAATGATGGCACGGGGTGAGGAAGAATTCCAAAGTGTGTTGTTGACAGGTGCCTCACTCAGAGAATTGGGATCTGTTAAACCACATTGTTCATGATAATTGATGTTTATTCAAACCACCAGGAGGCCGTTGTGACTAACAATAGAGGCTGAGGCAGAATACTTCACTTGCATATACAGTAGATAATACTTAATGACTATGACATTCACATGGAGCATGTGACATATAACATACTCATGACAGATATACAGGCACTGGTAATAACAAATACAGTTGATATCTGATATATGTAGTTTTAAATATCCTTAGAAATGAATAGTGTAAGTCTTCTCTTTGTTTGGTATAATGAAATGTGGTTTTGTATTCTGTATACTCAGTTTACACATTTAACTTCAGTGATCACTGCATTTTGGGCACACAGTATTGCATGGAGTGGAGAAAAATGTGAGAAAATGAGTGTACCAGTACTGCTGGTTGGCCAATCAATGTATGAAATTGATTATATTACAACAGAAGCTATGTGTCAGCTTTAGTCTAGAGTAATCTGAGTAAGCCTGCCTGCAGTGGGAATGTGTTATTAACATGTTTGCTTTGTTTTTCACCACTTTTCGGTCCCCAGGCTCTAGAAGGAATTTGAGAAATGATCTCCTCATTGCTGCTGATTCCATCACCAATACCATGTCATCACTGGTCAAAGAACTGAACTCAGGTTTGCACTTTGGATGTGTTGGATAGAGGCATAACCACAGATACTGATTTATAGAGAATGAGAAGCAGTAGTTGTAATAGGAGCCTGGCCATCTTTTGTATTTACTCTGTATTTTTCTTAGAAAATGTTATCTTGCAAGCTGCAGCTATGGGGATTAAATGTCATATGCGCTACATTGTTGTTGTAGAGCATGGCCTTCGTGAGTGACCTTGAATGAGAAAGGTTACTATTAGGCCAAAAGATTGGTTGTGTCACATTTGGTATTTTGTCTGTTTGGGTAGGAGAGATTATAGTGGATGGTCTCAAAGGATTGTAGTGTATTCATTCTGATTATTACTGTTTTAGAATATTGCACAAGTTAAGCATGTATGCTGTTGTAGGTAATATTTAGAAGTTTAACAAAAAGTTATTGTTATATAACATGTGTGGTGCATCATGTAATGACACCGCGAATGGATATCGATTTGCAAGTGTGTGGATGATTAAAAGTTTTACATTTATGTGTGTACGAGCATTGGGCGCAACTGCCACATTTAAAGTTATCATCAGGCATACTCAGAAAGGACGTTGTGGGTTGCGGACGTATGTCATTTTTGACTAGGCGGTCTCTTAAGTTAGGAGCACGCTTAAAAACCAGCTTAGGTTTTTCTGGAACAACTCTCATAAATTTAGCATCCGAATCAATAATGTGCCAATGTTTGTAGACAGTTTTTCTGAATTCTAAAACAAGCGGAGAATATTTTATACAACGTAAAGGGGACTTACTTGGATCTTTAGTGCGCTTTTTAATATTTAAAAGTTTAGAAGGTGTGACCACTTTTTTTTATTTCAAAATGCAATTGCGGTGATCAATATTCATATTGTAGACACTTGTTTCATCTGATAATGAACATACAGAGAGGTACTTAGACCTTTGTACAGTTCAGTAGAATTGAATGTTTAACACAATCTGTACACTGTCTTTCTATTGTCTGAGCTACAATTACATATTAGCATATTATTAAATTTGAATGGACTGTATTTATGATCTTATGATCCTTGATGAT
Source organism: Alosa sapidissima (assembly GCF_018492685.1). Taxonomy (NCBI): domain Eukaryota; kingdom Metazoa; phylum Chordata; class Actinopteri; order Clupeiformes; family Clupeidae; genus Alosa; species Alosa sapidissima. The sequence continues at coordinate 11,904,090 of NC_055957.1, forward strand.
ACTTAATGTATGGTGCTGCCACAGTAGGGTGGACTAACTGTTTGTCTTTATGTCCACAGAGGCTGGGAGTGAAACAGAGAGTAACATAGACTCAGAGGGGCGCCTACAATTTGAGGACCCTGTCACCTCTCCATCGTCAGAGGTCTACCTCGCACATCTCAGCACCAGAAAACCAGGGTATCCTCTTACACTGACATTCTATGAATGTGCACTCAGTGTTGCGTCTATCTAGACAGAGACTGAATGAGTTAAGAAGAAAAACATTCTTAAATTCTGCACTTGTTGTAGTAATGTGTGGCTAACCTGCAAACATTGATGAGAGCAAAGAAAGATAATATTATATACTGGCTAGCACAGGTTCTTGTGCAGATCAGCAAATTCTGAGCTGCACTTGATAGCTGCATGTGGTACAGTGTGAGGGACCAGGCAGTAAGGCAATATATAGCACATGAGCAAATCCTCTCCATCATCATGTCACAAGTATAAGGCCCACTCTATGGAAACAGTCACAAGTATAAGGCCCACTCTATGGAAACAGTCACAAGTATAAGGCCCACTCTATGGAAACAGTCGCCCCAATAGACAGGGGGGCATGATTAGAACGCTCCTGGCGAAAGGTCAATTGTCAGTTTAGGCAAACCGTTTATGTTAGGCTACTTAGCAACGAGATAAAACTTATTATGGTCTGAGCGTTGCGTTACACTTGCCGCTGGCCAATGTGATCCCCACCTTACAATCACTACCACTCTCTACCCTCTTGGACGTAGTATCCATTCTTTGTTTTTAATGGATCATGTAAGGATTTCTGGATTCAGTCATGAAACTCAATATCAGAACAAATACTAGGTTCACTCTGTTCAGGTTTTTTGACACTGCTATTGACAGTCTGTTTTCTCACTGTTCACATTGTTTTCTCATTGAACCTGTCTACTGCCTGATGACATGAATGATCCAATATGAAATACTGTATAATGATGAACATATTTGTATTGTGCTGAAGTTACATAGAAAGAATGAGTCTGTATGCAGTCCATGTTGACGGTAACTGTTCCAAAAAAGTGACAACAGCGACTTCTTTGTTGGTGTAGACACATGAATGCTGAGACATATGAGAATGATTTGGTCCAGGAGCTGGAGACCGAGTTAAAGATGGAGGAGTTCCTGAAACAGAGGCCCGATCCAGAGAAGGCCTACATGGTAAATTGTGTCTGTAAAATGCATGACAAGTACAAGTCAAAAAGTTCACCCACGTTGTTAAATGATGACCAAACTGCGCCCCCTACTGACCAAAAAAAGAAAGAAGATATTATGGTGACGTCCAGCATTAGTTGTTTATAGCAGTTGACAAGCATACTACAAATCTGGTGATTTTTAAAGGTAGAATGTGATATTTTATACCATATCTTCGCTCAGTTTCGTGCTATGGGCTCTGTAATCTGAGTCTACAGTTGATATCAACATAGTCCAATATAGTCCCATATTTATTTTATGCTGGTCTCTAAGTAGTATAAGTATAAGTATATATACTCTTTTGATCCCATGAGGGAAATTTGGTCTCTTTTATCCCAATCCGTGAATTAGTGAAACACAAACAGCACACAGTGAGGTGAAGCACACACTAATCCCAGCGCAGTGAGCTGCCTGCATCAACAGCGGCGCTTGGGTAGCAGTGAGGGGTTAGGTGCCTTGCTCAAGGGCACTTCAGCCTTGCCTACTGGTCGGGGTTCGAACTGGCAACCCTCCGGTTACAGGTCCGAAGTGCTAACCAGCAGGCCATGGCTGCCCGCTAGACTTTATTCTTGCACTGTTGCACTGTTGGACTTACTTATTTGCACTACCACCATGACACTCACTCTCATAGAGTACCGTACCATGCATACAGAATTACAGGCTCAGTCCCTGCCCTGTCACTGCAAGCGCCTCATGCTTAATTATCCTTAAGCACACTATGTGGATATTTGATTTAGTTTTATTTAGTATATTTAGTATTTTTTTTTTTATCTTCTACTGTCTTTACTGTTCAGTGGTGTTGTTTTTATATTTATATACTTATATTACTTTCTCTGCTGTAAGTGCATGTTGTGTGTGATGTCTGTATGCTACTGAGACCTTGAATTTCCCCTTGGGGATCAATAAAGTATCTATCTATCTAGTTGGATGAAGAAATCTTAAAAAAAGATGCGTCCTTCTGATCAGTGTTTTGTATACTGCATACTACATGTAACAAGAGATGGGCTTCTACAGTAGCCCTGTGTCTGGTGGGAGATATACCACTGTCATTTACATCACAGTTTAAAATGTGTTCTCTAATTGCCTGTGGTTATACAGCATTTCTAATGGGTAATGTTTTATTGTTCCAGGTTACATCACAGGAGTGAACACGCTGGACCAACAGTGAGTTAGGCTGCTTTACTCACACTGCTTATTTATAATCAACAACACAGGGTCAATGTTCACTGCATATGTTGTCAGTGTATTTCTACATAGTTAAGTATGTATAAGTATATATACTCTTTTGATCCCGTGAGGGTCAATTTGGTCTCTGCATTTATCCCAATCCGTGAATTAGTGAAACACACTCAGCACACAGTTACGACACAGTGAGGTGAAGCACACACTAATCCCGGCGCAGTGAGCTGCCTGCAACAACAGCGGCGCTCGGGGAACAGTGAGGGGTTAGGTGCCTTGCTCAAGGGCACTTCAGCCGTTCCAACTGGTCGGGGTTTGAACCGTCAACCCTCCGGTTACAAGTCCGAAGCGTTAACCAGTAGGCCACGGCTGCCCCAAATTTATTGTGTTGTGTCATAGATTTACATAGACACTACTGTTTTACTGCTACACTGTTTTTCATGCTATATTAGCACACATGATCAATGGCTGCGGTCAGACTTCTGCTACAATACTGAATGAATGAATGGCTATAACCCTATTACCTCAACCTGTTCTTGCACTGAAATAGTTTTTTATTTTACCTTGTCTACATTATACTTTACTCTCCTATTTGTCCATATTATATATGCTGGTCTCTAGACCTTACTCTTGCACTTTTGCACTGTTGGACTAATGTTGGACTACTTTTTGCACCTTCACCATGACACTCACTCTCTTGAGCACCTTGCCATGCACACATAACTAAGGACTATGGTTGGACTACTTTTTGCACCTTCACCATGACACTCACTCCCTTTAGCACCTTACCAGTCCCGGCCCTGTCACTACAAGCGTCTTATGCTTGATCACCCTCAAGCACATTGGACTTTCTTAATTTAATTTATATAGTGTATTTAGTATTTAGTTTTGTTAGTTTTCTTATCTTTCTTATCTTCTACTGTCTTTATTGTACAGTGGAGTTTAGTTATATGTTTATACTTATACTTATGTTTACCATTTCTGCTGTAAGTGCATGTTGTGTGTGATGTCTGTATGCTACGGAGACCCTTGAATTTCCCCATGGGGATCAATAAAGTATCTATCTATCTATATATCTATCTATTTAAAAAAAAAATGTTATACACATATAATATGCTGTTTTTTGTCCTTGTAGGCACAACTGGTAGAAAAGACACATGAAGATGACCAGGATTGCTACCAAGGAGGAGTGGCACAGAGAAGGGAGTTCTAACACTACTGAGTACAACCATAGAGTCATAAATAGATATCTGTGTGTGAGAATATATATGTATCTGATATATCAATATATATTTTTAAAAAACAGACTAAATATTTAAGTATACTGAACTGAACAGGAGATTTTAATAATGGAGCTGACTACAACACCGCTGGTGCCATACAATCAAATGACATGGAGATTATTTGTTGTTGATGTTCTTGTCACTGTTTCTGTATGTTTCTGTATGACTGCTATGTTTTTTCCCACACTTCAGAGATGTTGTAAGAAGAATTGAACTATGGGCAAACAGAGTTCAGATCATTGGGTGTAGCTGCTCCCTGTCTGTAATCATGTTTTAGTCAAATTATCAACAACCCAATGATCTGGTATATGTTTGCTCCCCAGTTAGTACTTCTGACACAAGGAATTCATTTCATTCGCTCATTTTTTTCCTCAGTAGGAAAATGAGATGTTGCTTTGTTTGATACATATCTTTGAACCGAGTGCACTGCCTTAGCCAGTCAGGCAATCTCTCAAAGCCTGGCATAGATACTGAAATATACACAAGAGCACTGGATGAAAATGAATTTACATTAAATCTGATGCTGGAAGATCAAACTGTCCAGTGGAAGGATGTTTACTGTGTGTTGTGTGACACAATTTAAAGAGTGGAACTGTGGATTTTTTTTATGACTGGGTGTAAGAGATGATAATTAAGAGCATGCGTTAATTCAATATTTCAATAATTCAATATTTGTTCACTGAGATTGTCTACTTCTAAACAGCTATAAACATTGTCAGTGTTTGTCATTTGATGGTATGACCAAATGGGTTTGTCTGCTTTAGTTTTTCACTCACTCACTCATCCTTACTCTCTATTTCTGTCTTACTGTCTTCATAGCTGAGTCACTGTTCAGACAACATCTTCAGACAAAGCTGCTTCTTTTCTTCTTCCATAAACTATCTCACTGCACAATTCACTGAGTAATGTTATTGATATCCACTGGCATTACAAAACGTTATCCATACAGTCATTTTGTGACCTTTACATAGCCTAGGCTTAAATGTTTTTTTGTTTATTTCAGAGATTTTTGCATGTTGGTAAAACTAATAAAAGTGAAGATCTGGGCTATATTTGCACATCTATTTTTTCCAACTGAAACAAAAAGGCCTATTAGTTAATTTAGGCTACAGCCTTGAATTGACAAAAAAGAATCAAAATATTCAGTCAATAAGTGGCATATGGTCTAATTCCCTTTTTAACAACCATGCATCTTTGAGATGCCATTTCGGTAAGAGATAGGCCTATCAGGCTACTTGCCACCTGATATCATGGTAGCCTGTGCACGTAGGCAACTGAAATTAATTAAATCTGTTGAACTTTCTTTGATGCCTGTAGTTGATTTCTTCAGAAATAACCTATGAAATGTAGCCAAAGCATTTAGTTTTACATGAGTATCCTGAAAGACAAATGCTGTTTGCATCGTCTTTGCAGCACCCACCTCTGATCCGTGTCAAATCACGTTTGCAGCTTAGGTCAAGGCAATAAGGGAGGCTTGATGTGATGAATGACCATGCCTGGGGAAGAAACAACGACATAAAAGAAGGCTAAGCCTAGGTCTTAGGCCTATTTAAATTGAAGTTTAATTACCAAAGTCTCAAATGGCATAGTATAGCATAGGCCTAAGGCTAGTAAAGATATGCTGGATAGTAATCAATAAAGATATGCAGATAGCTGGCTAAAACATCCAACAGCTTCGCCATCGAGATATCTGCCCTCCCTGCCGACGCTTAGCCAACAGAGAAACAATAAGTAATTTTACTGTGTGGGCCACGAGAAACTAGTTATACTTACTGTGTGTGGGCCACACCTGGGCCAAGAGAAACAAAATAAGAGTCATTTTACTGTGTGTGGGCCACACCTCGGCCAGAGCCATTTTTTTGTGTCAGTTATCAGTGACTGGGCCATTTTTGGGCCGGGGGCCAAGCCAGAAGTGGGCCAACTCTGAGGTAGTGGCCGAGGTGGGCCAGATAAAATTTGTTATGTGGGCTGTGCTGTAAAAATCAAAACACTGACTGACTTATATACCACGTGCCTTCAAACTGCACATAATACAAAGTAGGCCAAGTGTAAAAAGTCAAGATTCATATAATCTGTAACCCAAGGCACTGCGGTTACGTTAACAGTAGAGGGCTGAAGCATGAATGCATAAGAATCAGTAGAATAAAGAGAATATCAATATCAAAACCGTAACAAAATAGATCCATCATCCAACAGCCATCGAAAAAACCTTATAGCTGCATAATGTAGTAGGCCTAGGCTAACGTTATATTGGTCTCTTGTCAATGAATTAGAATGCGAGTGAAAGGATCAGAACCGCTGGAATTTGTTGAAAAGCGCTCTCATCTCTAATTGGCGGGATAAAACATACGGTGCATATGGACCAATTGGCTTACACAATGTTGACTACTTGTCAAATAAGAAACGTGTGTTTTTAGCCGTCACCAGCTCCTACAATGAGCAGAAAGAGGGTGGGGTGACTAACCGAACAAATTGGCAGAGATCATCTGGATGCAGAGTCAGAGTTCAACGGTGAGTTGCAGGCTTTCACAACACCGTGTGTGTAAGAATGTACTATGTTTGATAGATCTATTTCGTAAACGTCATCGTGTTTTAGTTCAGCAGATTTGTTTCGTAGCTTGCAATATCAGTCACTTTGTTGTGACAGTTGAGCTATTACTAGCTTGCTAGCTTAGCTAGCAACCATAACCAGCTGTTTGTCAACTCGACTTGTTTGCTCTGATTAGCAAACCATTTAGCCTGGGTAATTCTAACGTCAGTAAATGTCAACTTTGTTGTTTTGGCTAAACGCCGGAGCTTAACGTTAATTAAAATATTACAACACTACTCTATGCTGTCTGTCCTTCATTGCAGTGATATAAATAGAAGTTTACCAATTCTAGAGGCAGCTAACATGAGTAGCTCTAGCTAATAAGCTCTATCCATTTGTACATTTATTCGACGGAGATTTAGGTTACTGGGTCGGCTCAAAGTTCACTGCAGATCTAATGCCAATGAAAAGCATGCATTCAATGGAATGCCTCACGTTCATGTTGAGTGTAACCTTATGTTTGGAATTAGCCTATTGGCACACATAGTGCATAGTAATCCTTGCAGAAAAAAAATACTCAGGGAAGGATGATCCTTTTTTCCGTTATGCATTGTGGCCGTGTTATTATACTAACATGATACTTGATGTTGCTCATAATCAAACAGAGGGAAGGGCTGCCAAGAATGAAGGACGTAATGACATTAAATGGCATTTGTTAAAGAGTCAAATCTGCCCCATTTGCCAGTTGTAAAATGATTTTTTCAGCGGCTTAATTCGTGCACATATCGAAGCCTTTGCGGAAACATAGTCTTTGACATCAATCAAACGTGAAGAAAATAAAGTGGTCTTATGAGCAATTAAGTTTTAATTATATCACTGACACTGGACAAAAGGCCTATCAACGGCATTCATCCTCCGTGGGGTGTGTCTGGAAGCGGTGTCGCGGTCCTGGCTTCAAAGCAAATCTTATAGCCTTGACACAATAAGGTATTCAGAGTGAGAGTTGTGACAATTGTTTTGTCGTCATCACCATAATTACATATTATTGTCACTCATCTCATTTCTGAAATGCATCATGTAGGCTATATAAAAGCATTACAACAGCTGAGAATAGACTTTTAAAGCATGTTGTAAATGGTTAAAACTGTTATAGCATGGTAGTGAGTGAGTGATTTGGTCAAAACTTTAACACGTAGGCCACTATGTAGAAAGCTACATGTCATAATACATTACAGTGACATTGTTATATTGAACTCTGGGTGGAAGTAGTTATAACGTTACTGATTACGTAACATATGGTTTGATTTTACTATAGCTTATTTTTAAGGACTCCAAGCAGAGGTTAAGAACGTTTAAACATCTTAGTGGTAAATTGAACAAGTCAGCCAGTCAAAATGGACTTGCATTATGCATTCAAATGCATTTATTTTGCAAAATGAATTTCAGTAGGCTATTTCTGGAAGACTGGCTAGCTAGACATTCAAATTGGAGAGGATAGTCCACGAAGGGGTCCCTGAGCAATACTTGTACGACTTGTATATCTACATTAGTTTGCAACTGTATTATAATACATGCTATAGATTATGGGCTCAATATTGCACCGGTTTATGAAGCACCCTGCTGCTGTCTGTTCAAGAGGCTCGGTAACCCCTTTGTATGTTTTGACGTGTCAATTCGAGGGGGGCAATAATACCTTATATGTTGCCATAAGGGAAAATTGGATGGTCCCTGTGGTGGAACCCTCCCATGGTCACATGACCCTGCTGTTTCAGACAGCTTTTCAGTGACGTCGCTGTAGAGCCAGAGATTTGCTGAGAATAATCGGGGCGAGCTGAGGTGCGGCAGTTGGAGTTATACACACCGTCTATTCCTTCTCCACCGCGAACAGAAAACTGTTCAATATTTTAGTGACCTAATGCCAGGTCCCACCCAAGCACTGTCCCCAAATGGAGAAAATAATAACGACATCATTCCGGACAACGGAACCCACATCATTCCTTACAGAAAAAATACTGTTCGAGGAGAGCGCGCCTACAGGTAAACTAGTGCAATGCCTCGTTTTGCGTGGCTATTCGGGTAACTTGGCTAACATTACACAGCTAGCTAGGTCTGCAGAGGGGATGATACTAACGCAGTCTACGTTTATCTAATGTTGAAAAGCAAACTAGCCCAGACATTCTGTCTCTTTCAGCATGTGACAGTCTTCATTATGGCAACGTTAGTTCACTGCTGCAGGGAGACTGAAATTAAATTCTTTGTTGATCTTAGTTCTGTGTTAACCTGATGTGGCTTGCAAATTGTAAAATTCCGTTATCTTTCAGTGAATTGGTAAGGTAACGGGTTAATCAGTGGTATATGATTGTCTTTGTAAACAGTAACCAGCTGGTTATCCTGCGACCAAAGGCATTAGGCTAACTTAGCGGGTAAGAATGTTCGTCGTTTTCTCTGACAGAGCAGACATCAGATAGCGTTAGCTACTGGCTAACATCCATTAGCAATCACAAATAAGATCAAGGGGTATTAGCCTACGCAGTGAAACCTTGTCTGTCAGACAGAGTAGAACTGATGGGTCTGATGAAAATCTACTTGAGTTGTACATATTCATGGATATTTTTTTTACTGAACATACACACCCAGTTTGTTTGCTACAGATAATGTTAATGTTACCGTTAACAAATTGTCATGGTCTACAGCTGCCTGTTGGAGATATGGAACATCCGCTTTTGTTGACACGAAAATGGCAATCCCGGGTTTTCTGAATCCTGAACTATTATCGTTAACGTTATTGTAATAGTTGTTTGTTTGACACCCAGTATTCGCGATTGAGATGAATGTGTCTTTTCTCAGGGCAAGGTAATTAATTGGTAACCCAATTTCATTCTCTGTCATCCTCGCCTTCAAAGTAGCATTGTACATAGACTGATATTTTCTAGAGATTCTGACATTAGCTAATCGAATATATTTTTGGCGTCGGGAAATTGGGAGATATACCGTATTTGTCTCCTATAGTTTGAGGGAGTTTTAAGAATCTTTCTTAAGCCATGTTATTGGTAGAGACTCCCTGACAATAGAAATATGTCCTGTCTCTCTCTGCCATCTCTCCCAGCTGATTAACAACTGGTTTATTTATGTACATTCCTTGAATTAACCTGGGGCCTGTCCACTGTCGTGACCTCGTCCTGAGGAGGAAATAAGGCCCATCAGACAAGAGGGCACTAAGGAAACCGTGTGTGTCAGAGGGACCCCCAGATTGTGAAGTTAATGGCATATGTCTCTCCAGATACCAGACACTCATCTGATATGTTCTCAGAAAGTTTATACCGTAGGGATTCACACAGTGACAGGACATAGGCCTACTAGTGTTGAATTTGACCTAGTTATAATGGACTTAATGTCCATTCATTGTCTATCTTAAACATGCCAAAGGCAGCCACAGTAGTCAGAGGTTCATAACCTGGTGGTCAGGACCATCATAGGGGTTGCAAGATTGTGTTAAACAAATAACATTATTTATTTATACATTATATACCATCACTTTTGGGCTGTTTTGTTTAATTTCCTTTACTATTTCCTCACACATGTATACAAACAGTGTTGTTATTCACACCAGAGTCATTGCGTTGGCAGTATGGCCTTAGCTAGCCTAAAAGTGGCAGTAAATTGGCAATTGTTAAATTGTAGAGTAATAACTTTATGTAATGATTATGTAGTCCTCTGTGGCTTTGTTGTTCCATTTGCTGTGCATTGTTGTTTATGTATAAACTTGTCATGATAACACTGTCCTTCATGTTCGTAACCCCTGTGATGCATTCACAGCCACATTATGACAACTCAAGACTCCAATCTAATCTAAATCTAAGAGCACATCAGTAAGGCTGAATTGGAATTTATTTTTCTGTCTGTTCAGGGTGTATGCAAGTGGAGGTTAGGTGGGGAAGGTCGCAAACACCATCCCGAGTTGGGTCGTGACTCAAAAAAAGGATAAGAACCACTCCACTACGAATATGACCTCTAATTAAGCAGAAACGAAGAACTTTAATATACGCCCCTAGCCTAAGTGATTTGTACCAAAATCCCGTCCATGAACTGGCATGTACATAATTTCCTGAAGTGGAAATTGAGTGGTATTTCCTTTGAAACTCATACAGTACTGTGGATGCAGTTTACCCTCTGAATGGGGCTTTCCTACCCTGAAACACTTTTTTGTATAAAAAAGAGTAGGCCTATAGTAAGAAGTAGGTGGTGTCTATTTTTACACCGTATCCACATTGAGGACAGATGGTTACACTGGGCAGTGATTTTCATGCAAGAGAAATAAAATTAAAGTTACCCTCACATCTAGGCCTATTTTCCACATTAATTATACATTTGTTTTCATGTGATTTTGATGTACCATTGTCTTTTGTCTCAATGTCAAAGTGACTATATCCTGATGTGTCACATGGAATTTATCAGTGTTACAAGCACCGAACAACCACAACAACCTTCACTACTGAAACCACTGTAGAGAGGCTCAGTATATTGTAGAAGAGGAAGAGTGGAAGACTAATGGTTGTGTTTTTTTATGTTATGTTCACAGTTGGGGGATGGCGGTCAATGTGTATTCTACCTCAATAACCCAGGAGACGATGAGCAGGCATGACATCACTGCCTGGGTTAACGATCTTCTGTCTCTAAACTATTCTAAAGTTGAGCAGCTGTCCTCAGGTAAGTTCAGACATGACCTCTAAAACATGACCACTTAAACCTGTCCTTCCCAATCCCAAAGTGATGGAGGAAGATGGTTGGCCTGCTGCCCTAATTAGAGATTAATGGAATGAGAATGAGATAACAAGGATGCTACACGTCTAAGATTGATCCACATTTGTTAACTATGAATAGCACTTAATTTTTATAGTGGCATTATGCTGTTTTTTTTTATTGTTAGAACCAGTTACATTTTATCTCAGAGAGAGTGAATTGTTTAACTGTGATAGTACCCTGTCATCGGTTCATATTATATAGGCCTATTTCATAACCTTGGATCAATTTAATCTGGAACATTAAAAAAATGAGGCTCTTGCTGTACTACTGTCCTCAAGGAGTATAGGGTAACTGAACAGTTTGAAGATTTACATCATGCTGGGCATTGTATTGTGTGTGTGTACTGTGTTTGTTTCTGAAAGATGTTTTGATTATTGGTTTATATAGCGTTTCATAACAGGGCATGTGGTAACAGTTGGCCTAATGGAGGGCATTCTGAGTTCAATAAAATATAGGGCTCTATCTTTGTGAGGCCTAATGGCATGCAACTATATGGAAAGCTCATCTGTACCCCACCCCCCACCCCACGCACACATTCAGTAGCTTTTGCTTTGTCTTTGTAGGGGCAGCCTACTGCCAGTTTATGGATCTGCTGTTTCCCGGCTGCATCAGTCTTAAGAAGGTCAAGTTCCAAGCTAAGTTGGAGCATGAGTACATTCACAACTTCAAGCTGCTGCAGGCCTCTTTCAAAAGGATGAATGTGGACAAGGTGAGTGAATGAAGGCCATATATTTTTCAGCTCCGTGCCAGTCTGTCTCAGCATCTGCTTAAATTAACTTAGCAGATGAGCATGAAGTGAAGTGAAGAGCTCTGACTGTGATCAGAATCACCCTGAAGAAGTGAAAATGAAAATGATGGGGTTGGCAGCATTAAGCTGAAGGCCTTGGAAGAGTTTCATAACAGATGAAATGTGGAGGTGTTTTTTTTTTAAAGTTTGTGAATTTAAGAAACAATTAGTCAAGGTCTTTGAACATGGAGGCAAACTCCTCACCTTAGGTGAGACTCACCTTAGGTGAGACTCACCTTTTTCATATCAAAATAGGTCACCTACAAGATTTTTGTTGGTCCTTGGAGAAATTATTAAATTATTATTAATGGGGTGGGGGCTGATTGGATCTGACATTCTAACCCTAACCATCTTGCTCCAGACCAACCATCCAGCAAAAGCAATGAGAAGGCTGATTAGCCGGTCAGAGGTAGAATAGAACAGCTGTGGAGAAAACCTCCGAAAAAAGAGTTGGCCAAAGAAGCAGGTGAAGAGACCTGAGACTTATGCATTTATTAGCCTACAGAAAATAGCCTACAGCGACATAGCATGTAGGTCTAGTCTACACTGTGCCTACACTGTGCACTTGCCGCGATAACAGCAGTCACTATCAGGCGCGCCAGCAGGAATGAATGGTAAGCGCACCATCTACCCCTCCGCGCGCAACAAAACATTGAAAGGCTTAATAATATTTGTCCGTTTCCCGGTTTCGTTCGTGCATTGGTCACCTAAAAAGTAGCCTACTGTAGTACAAAATCCATATGCAATATACAACAACAACGCCTAATAACGACCTATTCATTTGGACAACTTTATACGGCCCTATAAAGGGTAAAGTTACCTTTAGTTTTGTTCTAGTTTACCATTGTGTATGGCTTTAAACAGCGTTCGTGCTTTAACATCAGTAAACATTATTCAGTATAATCCAGATGTAATGCTAACGTTTTGACAAACATTTTGCCTACCTTGTTCATCTGAAATAACTCCTCTAGTTTTGCTGCCTCCATCCTTTGCTACCTCCACCCTTTCATTGTTTCCAAAAAACGTTTTATATCCACGATAGCCTTGAAGTCTTGAGTTAGTGAATTAGCTTAACATTGTGTGTTGATAACAGGCAACCATAGTAAAAGAAAGCAACAAGTAGCCTAGCCCACAACGTCTGTAATTGCTGCATGCGTTTGTTAGGCTATTATTCCCTCTCCTGCTCAAACAAAAGGTGTGTACATTAAAGTTGATTTTGACAACGTGTTTACAAATTTGAAAGAAAATAGCCTATTGTCGAGCAGTTAATGGGATACTGCACAGTTGTGAAGCAGTTGGGAAGTTATGGTAGGCTAACTTTGTGTGAACACACACAGGGAAAATTCTCTCTCGTTGAGTTGCCTGATGGTACGCACAGTGCGTACGGCCGTAGGCCTACACCTGCAGGCGCGCCTGATCATACAGTTTGCATCGTCGCAGGCCTAAGCTGCCCCGATGCACAGACTAAACGGTAGGCTAGGTCATCAGGACATAAACAAAATGCCTCAGCCTCTAATAAGCACAATATGAAGTGGACTAAATAAAAACATGAATTTGGGATAAACACCGACAGTATAGGGGCCCACTAAAGATCTTCGCACCCCCTATAGTGAACCATTAGCTCCGCCCCTGCATTGAACTGACACGGGGATATATTTTTGAGGCGAAAATGATGCTGCAAATATACTTGTAATAACTTTACTTTTTTTTTTATCTTTCCACGCGGTGTTCTCACCTTTAGCTCTCACTGTCTCACTGTAGCTCTGTTGTAACAGTAATTGATCTTGATTTGTGTCAACTTTGCCATGTTGAATCCTCGCATTTGAGTGAATAGTGCTCTAGGAGGTCCCTAATGGCCTCAAATTCAAAGTTTATGAAGAGCGGGGTAATGTATTCTGGGAATACATGCAAGTTATTTATGTTGGTGAGTTGTTCAGTCAGACAGTTTTTTTTTCTTTTCTTCTCAAAGATCATTCCTGTTGAGAAGCTTGTGAAAGGACGGTTTCAGGACAATCTCGACTTCATCCAGTGGTTCAAGAAGTTTTTTGATGCCAACTATGATGGCAAGGATTATGATCCTGTTGAGGCCAGACAGGGGCAAGATGCTCTTCCCCCACCCGACCCTGGCGAGCAGATCTTCAACCTGCCAAAGAAGTCTCTCCACGCAGCGAGCTCTCCCACTGCAGGTAAAACTCCTGTTCTATCTGCACATTGATGTGGTGTAAAGCATTGATGTCTACATACATGAAGTCCACACATCTGTCCATAACACTTAAGTGGAGCATTAATACCTCTTACCAACTCTACTGACACATTAGTCCTTAAATCATGTTGTGTTAAAGTAACCCCCCCCCCCCCCCCCCCCCATAACTAACTTGTCATTCATTTGTGTCCAGGGGCTACCAGGTCAACTAGTTCAACCCCCAAATCGTCAACACCAACATCTCGGCCATCCTCAGCTAAAAGAGCTCCTGCAACCTCAGCAACTCCCGCAAAGGGAGAGAAGGAACTAGAGGCCCAGGTGGCACAGCTCAGTGACCAGGTCTGCAGTACCTGCTGCTACTACTAAATGCACCTCTAACTTTAGCTTAATACAACCTTATTCAAATGCAAACCTTTTGCACTAATGTACGGTATACTAAATAGCATATGTATTACATTGTCATACACTTGTATGCCTTGTGATCATGTATAACCCTACGGTGATGACTAAATTACTGACAATGTTTGTAACCTTCCTTATATTTGTGCTATACTGAGCAAGCGATAATTGTGAACATATCCAACATATTACTGCTTTTGAATAATGAGACCTGCCAGTTTGACCAGGATCTTTGACAAAGGGTTTGCTGTGATATTTGTGGACAGAAGTGTGGAATTGTGGAATATGCTGCATGGATTAGCAAACATTGTGCTCAAAATTACAAATATAATAATAAGAGGAAATGTAAGCTGCATTTGCAGGAAATACTTGGTTGTGAAGTTGTATAATCTCAAGATCACAAAACCCTGTAGGAACTAACCAGCTCTACCAGTTTTGGCATGTCAAGAAAGAGTTGACCAAGTAGGTGAAGGATTCGGCTCCATGTTAAAGAAGTAACATTCAACCATATGTTCCCATGCTCTGTGATTTGCAGTTAAATACAATGAAGCTGGCACTGGAGGGCGTTGAGAAGGAAAGGGACTTCTATTTCGGGAAGCTGCGGGAGGTAGAGCTCCTCTGCCAGGACCAGGGTCCAGAGAACACACCTTTCATTGAGCGACTTATGGAAGTCCTGTATTCAGCAGATGAAGTAAGTACCAATTATGTCTCTGTTTCACAGATAAGGTCAGGTGTAGATGATACATATTGGGCTCTATTTTGACAATCAAAAACGCGGCACAAAGCTTATTCTTATCCCGACGCAAAGCTTATTCCTATCTTACACTTGATTTTTTTCACCATGCGCTTCACTTTTATTAGGCCTTGTGCCCAGGGGTGTGGCAGAAGGTGTGATCTGGCGCATGATCCAAAAATCGCTATCTTACACCCTCTAAAAATCATTACGCCACTGACCAAGAAAAACCTGGTCTATAGCATAGGTAAAAAGCTACCATATCTAAAGCATAGCTGAAGACGCACTGTCATGAGATGTAAGCAGCCCTTAGCAAGCAGTCCTAAACAACAGGATAAATAGATTTTTATCCAAGTCATTCGAACATTATTGGGGAAAGTGTTGCTTTTTTCAGGCTAGGTTTTCAATGGTAACCCCTTGTCAGTCAACAGTGAAAGTAATCAACTGTGCAGAACTGTTTTGTTGACTATGAGACCACAGTGAAGTTAGTTTCACTTTGCCAATGAGTTCAAATAATAGACGAGTGCAGATGTGTGTAGGCTATACTCTGCTAGGTTTTAGTAAAGCATGATTTAGTGGAATACCTGTTCCATACGGTCTCGTGTGCAAGCAGACTCCTTCAAATGCGCCGCTGACTATCAAAATACCGATGCGCTGTTTGAAGTTGCGCTGCTTGCTGTTAAAGGGAATGACAGATGTCATTTTCATTGGTTTAAAGGATGTTACGCCCAAAACACACCCATGACACCCATGAAACATAAGAACCCTCTTTTTGCACCAAGTGCCCGACGATTGATAACAAAATCACCCCGATGTGGACTGGAAACACCCCTAAATGTATTTAAGCGTTTTCGCAGGTGACAATGCACTTTAGATCGCCAAGATAGAGCCCCTAATATGTAAACTAGGTCCCAGTTGGATATGACTTCAATGAATTGGCCTACTAACTTAATTGGAAGTTCTAAATGTAAGGTTTTGGGCTAGTATCACAGAAAATTCTGTTATTTATCTTTCTAGTAGGTTTTATTGCATGTACTATATTTGAGATGCTCTTGAGACCTTGCAGTATTTTAATAGGTGTTTTCTTTTATTTGTAAATAGATCATGATTGCATTTTGTTTGGCTAGTAGAACGTTCTGCATTGATTAATGTGTTGTTGCGCAACATGTCTCCCTTGGCAAACGTGCTGTCTACCATTACACTTGGTGCAGTTGAACGCATGCATGCATGCAATGCATGTGGGGCCGGGTGAAATCCCAGATAAAAAGAATGCAGGCCAGTGTTGAGTTTGTCCTCATGTTCTCCCTGCAGGAGGCGGCGGCCGAGCTCGCGGAGGAGGCAGAGGCCCACGGCAGAGAGGAGTTAGCTCAAGAGCCAGAGGAGGAGCAAGATGAGTACTGAGCGCTAAGAGGAGCTCTCTGAAGGAGCGCTCCCTTTTGTTTCATGAGAACTGTTTTTAAAATCCCAGTTTTTTTCGGTTCATTTTTTCATCACTTTTGTTTGTTGTTGTCCTGAGGATTGAGCACATAAATCATCCCAGAAGCACCCCTGTCCCTCCTTTTTTATCCACTCCGTCGAAGCATACTGTTCTTTTTTCCCTTTTGGTGACTATCATTGGTTTGAGACGCTGCATCTTGTCTGTGTCATGTCCCTCCTGTCCTGAAGGGTCCACATGCTCCGACCATCCTGATTGTCTTTTTTTAAATCAAGGACTGTTTGCCTGAAGCAGGAAGTTGCCCTAACTTCTTTTGTGAGGCAGTGTTTGTGAAGGATGGATAGCTTTTATCCGTTGGCAGTATCCTCTTCATGCATTTTTTAATTTGTCTTTTCCATGTTTTTACATATCAAGTGTAGTAATCAGGACATAAAAACAATGCAATAAGCATAGTCCGGAAAGGCTTGTAGATGGGCCTATGGAACTCCCTAATGCTCTGAATTTTGCTTCTCTGTTAGAAATATGCTTCTAGAACACTGCTCGCTCCTGGATCCGAGACTATATCCTTGTCCATAAGCTAGGTTTATAAAGCCAGTTTGTGAGCATGACCCATTTTCTGATAGTCACGGCAGATACCTTGTCATACTGCAGTCAGTGCATTCATGAGCAAAGAAAAGCTAGACTCGCACCAAACATGGTGCTGCAATTTGAAATGAAATATATGTATTGTAATGTCTTAAATGGGCAGCATTGCAATTTGTTGTCTTGATGCGCATTCAATCATGTTAAGCGTATCATTGTAGTGTCCACTCAAAACACTAAAGCATACCCCTCACCGTCCAGCTCTTTGAAACAAACCATGTATATTAAAGATGTTTTAATATAATTTTGAACCACAGGTCTTAGGAAAATTACCAGTCGGAACACCAAGTTATATATGGCATAAAAGTATCCCAGTGCATAGTATACTTTTTCATGATATTGCATTTATTTCCATGACAACTAAACTCTGCAGCGCACCGCTTTAGTCATATATTGTGTACAATGAAAAGGAATGTAAACATGTATTGTTAATAATTATAGACAATGTTTTTTTTTCTTCTCAATAGCCTACTCATTATGCATTCCCCAAAATGTGTTGCATGTTTGCATTTTATTTGTGAATAACTTGACCTGCTTTTTACATATTTAATAAAAAAAAAAAAAATGTTAAGTGAGCTGTGTTTTTGTATGTTTTCCCTGCTGTTGGAGATCTGTCGATTTGGATGGATTTGCTGTAATAAACCCTCCACTTTCAAGGACAATATTGTATTTGTATTGCATTCCTTTATTAAATTAATTTAACATTGTATTTATTTGAACTTGGAAAAGATGTTTGTTTGTTACATTTACATTGTATCCTGCTGGTTTTGGTTTGAAGAGCAATTCTGATAAGCAAGTGGACTTTGCTAGGGAGTCTGTTCTAGATATAAAAAATAATGTAAGAAGTGAAATATTGATCAACACTGATATAGATGATCAACACTGATATAGATATGAGAGAAGCCTACTAAAGACCTAGGCTATATTGAAATGCACCATCATGAGACTGACGTAAGAAG
Organism: Alosa sapidissima; assembly: GCF_018492685.1. Taxonomy (NCBI): domain Eukaryota; kingdom Metazoa; phylum Chordata; class Actinopteri; order Clupeiformes; family Clupeidae; genus Alosa; species Alosa sapidissima. Next base: position 11,922,273 of record NC_055957.1, read on the forward strand.
TATATTGATCAGTTGTTACTCTTGCTTTGTTCATTCCTCGCCACACATTGCTGTATAAGGAAGAGTGTGCTGAGCAAAGAATAAATCACTAAAAAGATGTTCTGCATGGACCACAGCTATTAATGTAAAACAGTCTGACAGTAAGATTATAATAAAGTGATTACATTTTGTGATCAACGTAAATTACATCGAAGTAGCTAATACATTCCTAAGATTCATCAGTGTTTCAAAGCATAAATTTGACCATAGGCTACACATCAGGGACATCTAAACTTGGTTACTGGTGCTAACACTGAGTTTGAGGGAACACATACACTGATTAAAATATCAGTGTAAAAGGCGTTTACAATAAAAATGTATGTTCTTTCCTTAACTAGAGAAATTAAAATTTCAAACCCAATTTTCACTTTCAATTCATCCCTGCCATCCCCAGGCCAAAGAGGCCTACCCCAAAGTTCTTAATTGACTGTGGCCACTTGCCTGTTATGGGCGCGAGGTGGCAATAGCGCGCCAAATTTTCGAGAGGGTAGTCCAGAGGAGAAGAAGTAGAGAACCAGGCGCGCTAAACAAAAAAAACATTTGCTAACTTACAGTACAGCGGTCCAGCCTGCCTTCCATTCATTCCATATAGTCATGACAAGTACTGTATATCGTCAGCAAACTTCTCAAATGACCACGTAGAGTGAACTACTGAAATACATTTATGTTAATTTCATTATGTCAGTGAGGGTAAGTTCAAGCATTGTGCAATGCAATGAGCACTCGCGGGGGTGTCAGCTTAACTGAAGTTACATAGCTAACGTTAGTTAGCTAGCTACGTTGTTGATTTCTGTAACGTTAGCTTTAGTTAACGTTGCATTATACATAGTGTTTGGTTTCACATGATACTGATGTGATAAATGTAGTCTAATTTATTTAACAGTGCTGTCACAATAACAAATTATAAAGATAATATTTCACATTGTGGAGTTGGGGAAATAACAAGCAAGTTACATTAGATAACGTTAGTGTTTACTTACTACTGATCTCTTCCATCAGCGAAAAAGAAATTCAAGAGACTTGAGATGTGTCCTGTTCTCAGAGGATGTAAAGGACACGCTCAGAAATACCTCCGCTGTAACAAAAAATCCGACCTCTTCATCACTTAAGTCGTGGGAACGATGTGGAGACGGTTTCCTCGACACGCCAACCCAGAAGGTAAGTCACTAATATAAACGTTATATAACGTTAGATGTTTATCCTTGTCAGCAATTACTAGCCTATTGTGGAATCTATCTGATCCGGAGATACTTTCCCAACTCCACATAAACTGACCTGTGTAACATCAGCTTCTATTATTGTGACAGAAACCCAGGTCAGTGTGTCCAAAACATGCAACTGCGAGACAGTATCTCACTACAGGTAACTAACTAAGTTGGTGATAGGTAATGTTTCTGACTGCTTCTATTTAATAAAAGAAAAACAGATTTGCTATTGGATGCTGTTGTTATCACCCTGTTAGAAAAGTACAGGGTGGAGATGGAGGAGCCTGTCCACATCGCTTGGAGCTCAAGTGAAAGTGAACTGTCAGACTGTGAGGAAAGCAGTCCTCCATCCAAGAGAGTGGCAACTCCAAAACCAAGCCAATCTCGGCTGAAACCCAAGCTCAATGTCAGCAGTTATCTGCAGCTATTAAACCGTGAAGCAGGTAGGCATAGTTGGTTGTACCCTTTACTCTGTTTTTTTGTTGAAGATACCATGAGAATAGACCTAAAAATCTGCAGAATTCTGAAATCTCCTTGTACTGTATCTTTGCATGGTAGTATGGATGTATTGTCAAGTCAAGTCAACTTTATTTATATAGCACATTTCATACACAGAGGTCATTCAATGCGCTTTACATAAACAAAAGCAAACAGGAATAGCTAATAAAAGCATAGAAGGGCAATAGTAAAAGAATAGTTTAAAAGTAAAGAACCAAAAAAATAATAAGAAGAAAACATAAAACACACAAGGTATATAAAAGCATAAAAGGGCAATAGTTTGAAAGTGTTTAAAAAGTAATAATTAAAACATAAAAAACAACATGGAATGATCATACTAGTCAATCACCAATGTACAGCAGCACTCTATGGAGATTCTTGAAGTAGTTCCAAACTGCACGCACACATATATTTCCTTTCAGGGCCAAAATGGCCGACCACAGGGCTCGATAGTCCCTTTCATGGAGTATTAACACCCAAATAGTTAACACTCAGTTTTGAGACTTTAAAGCAACACCAAAGAACTTTTCCTCTGTTGCACACACTATTTGTTTATCCAGCACTGGCTTTGGAAATAATGATGTCCACAGACAAGGTAGAATATGTTGCATGATTTTATGAAAGTACGATGTATTGCGACATCAGATGCAAGTCAAATTTGTAGTTTCTTATGTGTCATTCCATCGAACTACAGATCCGCTACCCGATCTGGCAAACTTACATAGTGCGGTTATAGCCGATAGAGGGCCGCGAAGCGAATGCAGAAGTGCCGTTCAACCTGTTACGAGTTGATGAACCACTGAAACGATTTTGGAAACATTATTTTAAGGTACAAAAAACTCTTTGGTGTTGCTTTAAAGGTGCTCTAAGCGATGCTGGGTAACGTCACTTCTATTGACTTTCAAACAAAACAGAGAGCTAGCTCGCTACTTCCTCCCCCTCCCTCCCGTGCTGCTCCTGTGCAATTGAAACTACTAAACGCGCATCTCGTCTGTGATTTGCTGGTTTGTTATGTTTTTATGGGCCCAGGTTGTTTTTGTTGCCGTTTTTGGAGCCTGGGCTGTCCACAGAGATCGTGTTTTTTTTAAAAGTGTATTCAGGACACAGACAGCTAGCGGTTGGTTAGGTGATGTGTTTGGAGTAAGTGACATAAAATGTTTTAGCCTAAAAAATGTGTGGCATTGCTTAGAGCAACTTTAAGATAGACACAGAAAGAGCAAAGGTTTTGGTCTTTAAAAAAACAATAATGCATACATTTCTGGTCAAATAATTGTATTCATAATTTTGGTTAGATTTACCCATCACCTGCCAAGTAGCCACACAATTATAGGCACTTGTGGCAGCATGACATTTCAAAACGTTTCATCTCAAATCTGCAGCTCTCAGCTTCAACCAGTTAGTATAAGTATATTTACTTATATTATATATATATATAATATAAAGTACTCTTTTGATCCCGTGATGGAAATTTGGTCTCTGTATTTATCCCAATCCGTGAATTAGTGAAACACACACAGCACACAGTAAACACACAGTCAGGTGAAGCACACACTAATACCGGCGCAGTGAGCTGCCTGCTTCAACAGCGGCGCTCGGGGAGCAGTGAGGGGTTAGGTGCCTTGCTCAAGGGCACTTCAGCCGTAACCCCCTCCGGTTACAAGTCCAGAGTGCTAACCAGTGGGCCACGGCTGCCCCTTGCATCACAGGTGAGCTGAACCGACTCTTGATGGTGACTGGCAGAAAAACTGACACAAGCCCAAAATAGGCCTGTGACTGACAAACCAACTTGCCTAACATGCTCTTTTACTTCCTCTGGGCCAGTGGGCGATTGCTTATGTTGAACCCTGTATGGGTTTTGTAAACATAACCAAAATGGAAAAAGTTGCTAAAAAATGTCCACCCCTTTTAACAGATGAGCTCCCTGCTATTGAGTCCGACAGTGATTTGAGTGATGAGGATGAGGATGATGAAGTCAGGACCCACAAGGAGATGGAACCTGACAAAACTGCAGCAATTTCAGATTGCGTCTCACCAGAGAAGGACAAATGGGAGGGAAAACAACCCCAAGAGGTTCAAAAGGTCAGTTTCCAGAGTACTGTTTGTGACCGCTCTACTTGAACAGGCACGCACACATACTTCTGAACTCTTATGGTATGTTGCTATCAGTATACAGTAGGTGGCAGTATATTTCTTTTATAGAGGACTGCACCAGTTGAGAGGCCAAAAACTCAACTGTCTATTAGCTGTGAGTCTTAATACTTTAATACCAAAGTTATTTGGCTATCACAATGGTATTTCAATGGAGTGCTTGGAGGTAACCCAAATATCTGTTTAGAAAACTCCCTAACTCCTTATTGACTGACATTTTTTTTGTTAGCTGTTTAAAAAAAAAAAAAAAGCTGTGGCAGAAAACTTCACCAGTTACTAATCTAAGCATTAATACACAGAAGATTATTTTTGGCACGATTTCTGACATGTGTGATCATCTCTTTTTTTCTTTTTGCTGGCTGCCCTCTTCACCCCTTGTTGTAAAAATGCCTGAGAGGTGAACAACTTCTCTCCCCTGATTGCAATTATTGAAGAGATTTCTCTCTCCTGTAGTGAATAGTGATATGAATCTTGACCTCAATGTCACAGTGGCAAAGCCTGGAAGATGTACATGCTTTCATTGTAGTGTTTGTAAGACCTCTTTGACGTGCATGAAGTTCACTGTTCTGATGCACACTGTGAGCTGCATGTAGCTGAAGTAATTTTCTGGAATTACTTTTTGACACACAGGGTACTCGGTATCCATTATGTAGAAAATTCAACATATGCTGCGTGTATTGTGCCACGTTTATTTGTCAAAGTACCAAAGCTTTTCTCGATGAAGGACAATGAACATGATGGACATCCATCTGGTTCCATGTTGTCCGTTGGCAGACTGGAGATTTCAGGGACTACTGAATCAGGTTCTGGCAAAACCATGAAATTATTTATTTCCCAACAAGATGCTGATTAAAAATGTGATGTGATGTCAAGTTTTGAATTGTTGTGACTTTGGTGATCCAGTAATCAAGAAGGTTTTGGGGTTTGAAGAATTCTACAGAAACCCAAGAATTCTAAGAAACCCAGCCAAGCATGGAAGGTTATCTTAGCTAATACATTTTATCCAGTAAAGATATAGGTTCAACTTCAAAACAAGATTTTACAGATAGTCTGACTTTGGATAGTTTAACTAAGTTTGACTGTTATGTTATAGGCATTACTATCCAGTAGTCATTCCTTTGATCACTACATTTAGAGCCTGTCGATTAACAAGCTTTGGTCCTGCAGTGCATGATCAAAGACCTAATCAAGTTGTTTGGCCAGAACAATGCAATTGTCCCTAATGGACATTGCCAAAGATAAACAACTGCCATAATATATTACCAGTAAAGTCTGTTTGGTGCTTTATATTTGGACAATTGTTCCTGAGTGAAATGAAGTGGTTAACCAGAAGATGAAAGATTGTACACACATTGTAGTTTCTACTCCCAAGAACATATTCATTAGAGCGAGCAGACCTTCAACCCTTTTACAAATTCACCTTTGCCCTGTGACTAGCACTGGGTTCTAACTTGGGATGTCAATGCAGACATATTGTAGTTTTCCAAATCAAGTGGACATTCTTCAGTCACAAGGGTGCCCTGAGTGATGGTGGTGGTCTGCAGTGTGACGCATCAGTCTTCCCATCAGTCCATGCTTTTGCGGATGTGAAAGTCCGCTTTCCTATTTAGAATCGCTGACAGGGTCAGAACGTTGAACAGCTTCAGAGGCACCTTCTCTTTTTCTCCAGGCTTTTGGGGAATGTGTCCAAAAATTGAACTACCATACCACCGTTTGAAGTCTCAAGTGCCTTCATGAAGTTATTGTCTCCCTTTGTTGTTGATTTGACGTCATAGGTTACCACTGACCATGTCCAAGATGCTTAGTGAGCCGTTATGGTTGATGACATAGGCCTTCAGGTCTCCTATATGAACCCATCATTTCCTGGGGAAACCCAGCACAGAAAAGATAGTTCACTATGCCACATTATTGGCCGAGTGTGATATAGTTTTGGGGAAAGTACTGCCTTTCTGAATGCTCAGAGCTGGTTTCGGGTGGATACAATAAAATATATATTTTATTTTTTGATCAAGTCTGAGGTGGTTATTCACAGCTCTTTACATTTTCAGTTCTACGCCCGTTTATAGTTTGATATCATATTTTAGCCATGGAGTAATTTCTGCTAGTGTTCATTAGAGGTGTTTTTCATTTTGAATTGTCAGCAGAGCACAGTTAACCTTTGAGAGCATGTGCGTACCCTCCTGCACTCGCTAGAAGTAGAAACTCTCTTGTGCATGATTGTTACTCTGTGAGTTTACAGCATAGTTCTATTTGTGCAGGTGTGATCTTTTTTTAAAGGGCTTTTTTGGTAGATACAGTCCAAAGAGGCTATTATGACATTATCTCCAGATCACCAAATACCACTATAGTCTAACTAAGAATCAATTAAGGAAATAGTTTGTATAGAATATGATGATTGTTTTTATGTTTTGGCATTTTTTTTTTTTTTGCCCATTTACAAATATTTTTGATAAATTGAAATTGTCAGCATGGAAGAAAACAGCACACTTGAAAGAGGAAGCTGTCAGCTGACTGAAGCGGGAAGTGAGCAGCTGCAGGCCCCTGAGTGCTGAGCCGTTTACCTCCGCAGACCTCGTGCCAGACTGAAAGCCTTTCCTCCGTAGGACTCGTTACTTGCAGAGAGGCGAGGCAAACAGACTCGCCAGAAACTGTTTCAGCTGTGTGCTATTACTCTCTGATTTCTATACTGCAAGATTTGTTATTGCATAAAGTTTTTGGCTCCACCTTTCGAGTTTCAAGCTGAAAAAAAAAAACAAATAGAAGATCCAACATGTACTCTATCCTTGCAGGGAAACTTGCTGAAGTAAGCAAAGATGAAAAACAGCAAGCTGCTGATGTAGTTTAGAGGCACTGCATAGCTCCAATGACTGTAGACAAACAGCATAGTGCACAAAGGTTTTCCACAACACTTTGTGCAGACTTAGGATAGTCAAATATCATAATGTCTAAATAATGATATTTTAATTCATTTACCAGTACATAGCACTTTACTGCTCCTCTGAGCTAGAGAGCTGAGGCTGGCATGCAAGGTGCCAACCTTCACATTGGGAGCATACTGGGGATCAGTTTGAGTCTGGAGGAGCTGGCCCGCACCAGCAACCTTCTGGTTTCCAAATGACGGACGGGAACAAAAGTACTATAGCTGAACTGCGTAGGTACAAACTTTTGTGGTTACGAGTATCACTATGAATGATGCCTCCAGTGTATACCTTTTAAAGGATAAACTGCTGCCGAAGTGATTGCATATAATTATGTATGACATAAAAACTTTGCTCAACAGCAACGACATACATCACTCCATAACTAACACTATGTGTTAACACTTGGCTGTGGCAATGTCATCACGATGGAGAGAGAGAGAGCAATTGCGATATGAACTAGACATGATCGATGCATTTGTAGGTCATTTGGAATGGAATGACCCAAGGATGGAAGCAGGATACAAATTGTGGTTATACTACTAGTTTAAGAAATGTTTTCCCTTTTAATAAAACTGTTATTTGCAAAGTAAAATCAGATTATTTTTGCAACTGAAGATATCAACCAAAGACTTAGCGGTGATTACTGCACTTTAGTCTTGTAATCCTGAGTGGGTTATACTTAACTCCAACAGCTCATGTGAAGTGCTCCTCGTTTGAGCCTCCATCCTAAGGCAGTATAAACCTCTTCTCTGGTAATCAGATACCCCCTCGGGCATCACACACAACCCAATCACCATTAGACAGTTTCCTTGAAGCAGTGTCAAGCGATCCTCACAGCAACACTTTCTAAGAATCTGTTGTAAAAGGATATTGTCACTGTTTACACTGACCAATCTTTCAGGCGTTCAAAATAGGAACATGCCCTTTTTAAAATGGTCTGTCACAAAACATTGCTGTGTGACCATCTTGGTTAAACCAAAACGATATGACACTTGTGTTTTTAGCACCCACATTTGTTTGTGGTAGAATTATATGTCATTGTATCACTGATTTATGTGATTTTCTGTGTATTTGTCTTTCTGTCCTATGAGTAAATGATTACTTGCCAGATACAGAGACAGAAATGGCTAAAGCAATGAAATATCTGATGAAACATGAAAAGAAATTAAATTCAAAACAAATCCATCATTTGTATTTGTCTTAGTAACAAGGAATGTGCTCCGCTACAAAACATCAGTGATAGGAAACTAATAGCATTAAGGCCAGATGACTGCCTCTGGTTCTTGGCCTCAGCGAGCAAACCCAGGGTGAGCGATTATTACCACCACATCTGCAGCGGCCTGTGCCAGCGAGATTGTAAACCCATGTTTACTACCCACTTTTCTGCCCAAAACATGGCAGAGATGGCAGAGATGGATTTGACAGAGGTTTAAGTCTGTGTGTGCTTCCAGTTCCTCTGCACTCTTTGCCGGGCGAGCACATTTTTGAACTGGAGCCAGGAACATAGTGTTCCACAGAGCTAGTTAGAGGAGTGTGACGTTTGCTGGAAGCCATCCTAGCAGGGTCAAGTTGATTTCAAATAAAAAGAGCGCGTAGGCCGACAAGCAATTGGAATGTTGGAACTTGCCTGCACACGACTAGAAGGTTCTGCCAGTGGCTTTTTCCATGGGAACTGGTTCTACAGTCAGGTGTGTTGGTTCATTGGTTGTTTAGTTGATGATGCAGCACCATTGTGTGTGACTGTGTATATGCACAGGTACTCTGTCTCCTCTACCTTCCAGGCAGCTTGTGTCACTTCCGCTGTGACTCATCCTGACTTGATTTATCTTTGTCATCAAGCACTCGTTGCATTTATCTGCCTCGTATGTCAGTTTTTATGGCTGCTGTTATCTTTACCATCTCTACCTTTTGCTCAAAGGAGATCTTCTCTTGCTTATAATTTTTTTACTGCAGTGTGTAGAGCAGTGTTTACCAAAATAGTTTCTGGGGACCCACTTTTGGACAGACAGACAGACCATCGCGACCCATTCACTTCAGAGCAAACATGCAACCACCAATATTGTTTTATTGTTTTAGGCCACAGGTTCTCAAACTTTTCTATGCCCCCCACCCACTAGGCGTCTACTAGGTTTGGCCTACTACCACTACTATTACAGGGATTGGTGATGCACTGCAAAGTAGGAAATAACATTAGGAATCCCTGAACAAAGATGCTAGAGTTGGAAACATTTCCCAATGGCAAGTAGCCTACACAGACAATGAAATGAAGTGAGTGAGTCTGGTGAAACCAGGCTACCCAGCAGGGGAAAGAGGGCATTGTAACTGGCTCTGTCTGTCTGTCTGTGGGTCTGCCTGTCCACTCACATAACTTAAAGTGTGCCGGTTGGATATACTTCAGATTTTATACAAAGCAGAGTACAGAGCACTAGGCCTACTGTATACCTCAGTTCTCCTACATAATCTGGATCAGGTTTTTAATGTTGATGCCGAAATTTGGTTTCACTTTGTTTCATATTGCGTGACAGGCAAGGGTCTACAGTCGCATGACTGGTCTTGTTCAATATGTAACACAAAGGGATCATTTTCACCTTAAATTCAGAACCTACTGCTACTAATCCAAATGAGATACTGGATTTTCCATTTGCTATTAGAATATTCACAGTGTGAACATCCTAAGTGTGTATTTCATTGTTGTTGGCTTTAGATGTCATTTTTGATCTCATTGTCAGTGTGTACCTGTTACCTGTTGTTGAATAGAATATTCTCTATGTCAGCCCCCATAGGCCTCACCTCACATATTGTATGGGATGGTGCGGTCAGCTGCTTCATTTTGTCTTGCATTTAATGATGTTGACATAGCTTAGAGGGATTTGTGGTTGAGTTTGGAAGGAACTGGATTGCATAGAACTGGTCTCATTGGGTCAGATAATAAAATACATTACCAGCAAGTACAGGGAAGGCAACTGACCCATCTTACCTTTAATGGCTAATAGAATACTTGGTAGTCTTTGGTAGTCTATGGGTGTGATTGACAGCAGCTGCATTTCTTCCAGGTGCCTGATGTGGACATCTCTGACTACCCTTCAGATGGAGAGGGTGGTCCTGCAGGTGAGAGAGCCTCCTCGACCGATGCGGGACCCTGCCCTGTGGACCCATCCGAAGGTGGCCGCCGCTCACTGAGGGACTGGGTACGCTCTGCTCAGGCATTGTTGCAGACGCCTCAGAAGCAAGCCAACGCCCATTTCAAGACCCCAGATGACTCCAATAAAAAGAGAAGGAAATTTGAAAGGTACAAATCAGAGCCATCCGAAAAAGCTGATGGGTTTGTTACGGGGTGTTGAATTGTTGATTTATTAAGAAATGATGATAAGATCAAGTGGGATGTCACTAGGCTGGAAACCGCGTGTTATTCTTGGACGGGCTGAAGGAGAGAGCTCTGCAAGGCTAGGGGGTGCAGCTGCATAAACACCGGTAACCTTGGAGCTTGAGCCGATATCTGCGGGACGCTGGACCGTCGGGAGTCTCACACTTCAGCCAGTTAGCCGTGGTTGCACAAAACAGCTGGTCAGCACATCTGTAGGATTGCACAGGAGGGGACGCTGGACCGTCCTGGCCCACGTGCTCAGATGACCTAACTTAGCTCCACCACAAGCACTGCCCCACTACGATCTCTTGCCCTTTCTGAGGACACCTTGGTTATGTGATAAGAAAGCTACCATGAATACTGACAGAACTATCTCTGCTTCCTAACTGTCTTAGTGTTGGAGGTCTAGATCCAAAGGCAGTTTTTTAACACTGCACGTTATCATACATAGAGAGGCTCATTCAGACAAGAAAGATCTGTAATTTATAGTAATGTGGCCGGTTTTATATATATATATATTTATATATATATATATATATATATATATATATATAGCACTGTGGCTCAGGTGCTTCTATTAACAGTGCTTAAGTTGCACTCCGACAGGAAAAAAATTGGAGTGCTGCTTGGGTTTATTTTGAAATGTCTTTATTTACTTAGTATCCGTGCTTCGCTGACAACAGAATTATTGTTAGAGCCCTTTAAAAGTGGCCTCTATTTCTGAGAGTATTTACTGAATGAGTGTGGTCAAAAGCGGTATATATATAACCCCGACTGACTTCCAGTATCTCCAAAGTCATCCAGGGACGCATCTCAGCCTTGAACTGCCTGCCCCTGACGCCAGTGCAGACTATCTGATATCTATTGCTTTCATAAGATGATTTGTGACATGTGTGCCAGCTCCAGTAAGCACACGCTCAAACACCCAGGACGGTTAGGAGCATGCATCAAACCCAAGTATTTACCCAAGGTGAGACTTCTCAAGCAGCCCGCAGCAGCACAGCCTTCCAACGCTAGGATTCCACCTGTTTCAGTTATGTGATTTGTTATGATGTCTGTTGGGAATGCAAATGTAGGGAACAACACCCATAAACAGATGCACACTTAAATAGTTTGACAGGCATTTATACCCATTGCAACAATCGGCATTCTTGGCCAAGACATTCTCTTTGAATTTGAGAGATTTCTGTACAGTAAATACACGTCAGTTCTAAGGATGCACGATATATCGGCGGCCGATATATTATTGGCCGATAAGTGAAAAAATGAAAATATTATTATCGGTCCGATAACAGAATTCTGGCCTATAATTTGCGCCAATATTTTTTAAAGTCCTAATTTAGGCCTACGTAAGGTCCGTCTGGCTACACTGAGCTACTTGAGCTTGGTTGGCTATACTTTTTCCTCAATTTAATGTCAGCGGTGTGAATGTATTGCACCACTCAAACAAAATCTGTGGATATGCGTTCATTTGGGAATCTGTGCGTCTCAAAAACGTCTCGTGAATGATCTGCCATTTAACCTTACCAGAGCGGAGCTCTGCCCTATCTAGAGCCGTCTTGTGCTGGTGTGTTTGCACTTTACCGCGCTGATCGGGGAAACAAATAAGCAAACTCGGTAGTGGGACGAGTACATAAGTAGGCCTAGTTATAAGTTGTGTTTTAGTATTATATTTGCATTACGTTAGCTTGGGTTGTGTATTACTACCTAGAAATATGCTAACCATTCCTGCTTCAGTTCCAGACAGGTCATCATAATAAGTTATTAAAGGGGGCTAACCCCTTTCATTTCTGCTGCAGCAGGTTGTGCGCAACAGAGTAGACGGACATAAGATACAGTCTGAGGAGTTGCAGCTTTATTCAGTTGAAACTAAACATAAGTTTCCCTCACAAACTCTGATTTGGTCACTATACTGTAGCTTATTCCCAGCTGAGCCGTTTATGAGCGTTTAGTCCTAAATAGTCCGATTCATACTCTCTAGCCACTCACTCGCAATTCACTGACGTCAGGTTCACTTAAAGGAGCCACACATACTGTAGGGCTAGGCTACTGTTATGTTGTTGACTGCCGCACTATTGAGGACTATTATGAGTTCTGTCCATCATTTGGTGGTAGGTAAAATTACTGCAATAAAATTATGCTTATTAAATGCTTTCCCCAAATCACTTTTCACAATTTTTTTTCAAGAGTAATATTATCGGTTATCGTATCGGTATCGGCCACAACAAACCAATAAATATCGGTTATCGTTATCGGCCCTAAAATTCCATATCGGTGCATCTCTAGTCAGTTCCAGTATTGGATTGGTTTGTGGATGGTCATTTAGCATGTTGTCCCACTCCCTTCAAAAAAGGCAGTCCTTGGCCAAGTGAACTTGGAGTGCACTTCAGGGGGGAGCCGTCACCCTGGGTTTGGTCCGTGTTTCGGAAAGCAAACTGTTCCTTCCTTGTGTGATCCTTGACAGGCTCACGACAGAGCTATGAACGCTGTCCAACTACAGTATGCAGCTGGCTGTGACTGGCTGATCGCTTATCTGGCGGCCTTCTCGGCCAATCGGGTGGTGTCACATGCTCAGAGGCCTTTATTAGGTCTCTTTATTCCTCTGCTGCTTCAGTGACCACTTGACTGGCTGATACTACAACTAATCCCGACTCAGTCTTTAGTCCTCACCACTCTCCCATTCCTTTGCTTAATTGAGTTTACTTGTCTCCTTTCTGTCAATAAGTTAGTAATGCCAGTAGAGAGTTGGTCAGAGTTTGCCTTTTGTGTGTGCTCTTATCTTGAGTAAATAATTTTGTTTGAGGCATGCTCTTTACAGTCATGGGTGTGTGTGTTTATGAGACTGATTTACTAGCACTGGTGATGGCTACTACCTTTTTGGGTGTCTCATTCAGTGTACTCACAAAGAAAAACCCTTGCGCCACTGAACTACGGCAATTATATTAATTTGCTAAAAGCAGAAGGTATATAAGAATTTGAGTTTGCAAGAGGTTTCTCTGTTCCGATTTTGCGAAAGGCCTTTAGTATTACTATTAAACGCAGTAGTGTCTCATACCATAGACTCCATGGCAGAGAATGTTGTGATGTCTTTAGATGGGTCCCACAGTGTCCTGTACAGTGAAAGCTGAACACAATGGTTTTGTTAATGGTGAAATATCTGCTTTTTTGTTATCCATTAATAAATTGTATTGCTTCATTTGACAACAATTGAATCTCTGAATGACTCTCAGATCTACCTTCATGTGTAAGGGCACATGCACTTCAGCTGAACCTCTGAAAGACCAAACCGCTGGTCCTCTCAGACAAACCAACTATACACCATGACATTAAAGGAGAATTCCGGTGTGATATTGACCTAAAGTGTGTTGAAACATGAAACCGAGTGTGAACGTATGTCTCATAGCTCATCTCGGCTTGTCCCTGCACTCTCAAATCTGGCGCTAGTTAGCCGATGTTACCAACAGCTTTTTCAATTGGGGTGTCTCGGGCATCGGCCTAGCCATGCAAATAAATCACTGCTTTACACCATTTACGAGGCTCAAAGTATCTCCACACTTCATTGGTAGACTACCGAGGTCCCTGAAATTTAAAACGAGACATTAAGAACTTTGAAAAACCACTGGTAGTTTATTTACAAGACGATTTATACAGACAGTACCTTCAGGAAGTTTACCGTTTGCAGCCATCTTGAATTAGTCACGATAAGTTGAGCGACAAGTACAAATGAACAGGTATGATAAGAAATCAGATTCCAAAAATAATTCCGTGGAAATGCATGGATTCCAGTTGCTTCCAGTAGCAGCAACTAACTAGCAGCAAGTAACTAGCGCCAGATTTCGGAGTGCAGGGGACAAGCTGAGATGAGCTATGAGACATACGTTCACACTCATGTTTCAACACACTTTAGGTCAATATCACACTGGAATTCTCCTTTAACATCAAAATTGACTCTCTAATATCTCTGGCCTCTACCAGGGTAGCGAGAAACTTAGAGGAGTCATGATTGGCTGATACTACTGATACCTAATCAGTTGATCAAGCCTTTATAGTGAGTATGCCAGGTTTGATGAAGATCCTTTTCCCTGCTTTGAAGATGTCTTACACACTTCTGTGTAATAGCAACTGCAGCAGTCTTATCTAAAAAATGAGACTATTTTTCTCAGCCATTAAATTATTTGATAAATCTTAAAGTAGTTGATTCATTCAAAATTATGTGTTTTTAGATGGACACTCACATACATATGTAGCCGGCGAAAAGCATAAAATATTTGTCACATGTAATCTTATCTAAGTGCATTCTGTCGTCGCCTTAAGTAAAACTTTCAGCAGTCATGTTATACTTCCAAAAATGATTTGCTAGTGCTGAGGACTCTATTGATGACTAGAATCTAGAATCCACCGTTTGCAAATACACTGTTTGAGGCTGTTGTTGTTTGTTGTTTATGTAGCTAACTGTATTTACACTGATCCACATCCCTGGCCCTAAGAGTGTGTGCCTGTGTTGCAGTGGAGGGCTGGCAGACAGGTTGAACCGACTCCAGAGCAGACAGAGATCAGCCATCAGCTTCTGGAGGCACCAGTCTACAGTGGACATCACCACTGCTGCAGGTAGGTCAGTTGACTGTGATGTGGGTATTAAGAATGCTATTTACGTGTAACCATCCATGGCCTCCTACCTTGCATCCTCCTTCCTTCCTTTCTCTATTCATACACCGTTTTTAAGAGCCTACACTGTTTTGGTCACACGTTTGACTTCCCCTCACCTATTTTTACATTTGTCAGGCCAAGGCCAATCCGGCACAGCTTCATGTTAGTGTTACACTTTTTCAAGCTTTCAAGTCTTACTTGAACCTTACTTATGGGCTAAAGTAATGCCATGCCATGCAATGCAATGCCTCTGTCTATGAGGAGAAAAACATTTACAGGGCCCATTTACACTTTTCAAAGCTTTTTTAACTTCTTTGTGAGGCTTCAATCAGCTCAGCCTTTATGATAACGGCTTTCTATAAGCCTTAATCTTAGTGCCTCCACAGCCATAGTAAGCAACTACTTGTTCCCTGTCTTGTATTAGTTCTGAATCTCTAGCTACTGCAGGTCCCATAAAGTCTCAGAAGAAGGACTGCTATTCAGTTAATATGAAAAAGTGGTTTAAAATGTTTTTATGTACCGGTATATAATGTATAATACATGTTTTTAATGTATAATTTTTTATGGGTGAACCTACCAATTGTGTGGAACTAGTGAGAAACAGCAAGCTTCATTACCTTACAGTTTGACTCCATACAAATAAACAAGGCATTTATTCTATATGCTCGGTAAGATACTTAGAATAAAGCCACCTGTTGAGCGAATAAATGTAAGTCTTTTAAAAAAAACAAAACCATGTATTTGTCAGTGGGCCAGTCACAGGGTGGCACTGTAAGCACATAATCTTTAATTATGCCAAGTATAAGTATATATACTCTTTTGATCCCGTGAGGGAAATTTGGTCTCTGCATTTATCCCAATCCGTGAATTAGTGAAACTCACACAGCACACAGTGTACACACAGTGAGGTGAAGCACACACTGATCCCGGCGCAGTGAGCTGCCTGCATCAACAGCGGCGTTCGGGGAGCAGTGAGGGGTTAGGTGCCTTGCTCGAGGGCACTTCAGCCGTGCCTACTGGTCGGGGTTCGAACCGGCAACCCTCCGGTTACAGGTCCGAAGTGCTAACCAGTAGGCCATGGCTGCCATGCTTTGCACTCCAAAGAAGACGGGTCAGGTAGACTGCCAAACCAGCATCTGTGAGTCATCATTTGATGCAATTATCCAGTAGCAAGACAAAATGGTGACTTGTCATGATTGAACTCTCAATTGCCTTTCTAGAGTGACATTTCCTTATTGTAAGCAAACACACAGACAAACAAACCGTATGCTGCACACCTGTATGAGCACATCTGAGTAGAGCTACATCGTACTTACTCCTAGAGTGCAAGCGCCTGAATGCTAAATCGCTGACTTCCAGTCTACAACTGTCAGGGGCTCTTGAAGCCCACTGAGGTGTTGGTTTCTCAGATATGTGGTTTGCCACGTGGGTGTGTCCTTGCAGGAAGTATGATGACACTGGCATGTGTGAAATGACTCCAAGCCATACAAAAGAAAAGGGCTACACTGGGGTTGACAGAAAACTTTCAGCACAGTAGGCATACTTTGTTTCTTCTTTCCACGGCACAACGACCTGTGAGACGTCTTGTCTATCTTGACTCAAGGTGTGTTATCTGACATTGCATTCATATACAGACGCCCCCTCCTCTTTTTCTCTCTCCCCCTCTCTCTCTCTTTTTCTTTCTGTGTCTGCCTCTGAGTGGAGGGGAATAACGGTTGCTGGTGGAAAGTGCAGTGGAGGAGGGTTGAGAGGTGGGGGTGGAAAAGTCTAGTTCAACGAAGTGAGGTGGGCAAGGTGACACAGTTATCAGATCATCGAATGAGGGTATGAGAAACGTGCAGTGGCCTTTCTACCTATAGAGATGTGTGGTTTGGAAACACGTACACGTACAGAACAAAGGCAAACAAGGTTCACGAGATGTACACTGAAGGTAGTTTTCATTTCAACGCAACGTTCGTTCAGCATTCATTTAATCCCAAGCCTACGTACAATTCTCTCCCTGTGTATAGTGAACATGGAGTGTAAGGTGTAAACAACTCTGTAATACTGTAAATAGGCCTTGGCTACACACTAATCAAGTTATTTTCTTGCATTCAAACTAGGTCTCTTCACCCACCGATTTTCCTGTGGAGTGTTGGAATATTAGGCCTTGAATGCTTTCCAACAGCAGTATCCATTACAAGCGTCAATCAATAATATTACATGTCAATAATAATATAATGTAATATTAAGCGTCTTGGCATGTATTTTACTCCACTCAGCTGGCATACAGAACAACTATAGAACAGCTGTGACTCACATGATACATAGGCCAACTACCCAGTGTGGCGTTTCAGTCTGTAACATGTAGTCTGGCCTGAGGGACACCAGTCATTGTCGCTTTAGTTATCCATAGTTAGTGGCAAGTATCATAGGTAAGGTCTTTTTTGTTTGAAGTATATTGAAGCTAGACCCAAATGATGATTAAAGTGGCACTATACAACTTTTGATCTAGTTAAACTGGTGAGCTACCTACCTACATGGCATGCAAAACCTTGCAAATACCTACAAAGAGCCTTATTGGCACTGCAAGAAATGTGCTAACTGGCTATAGAGTCCGGAGTGTGCTGTGAAAGGTTTTCACTCTTGCAGTGGGTTTCAGCCCGGAACACAGAACTGTAATAAACAATGTTTATCTGTTCTTGACGTGACCATATACCATCAAAATGAATTTGATGACTATGCCAAAACTAGCATATCTACAAAAAATGGCAAATTGTTGCTTTTATATGCTTATATGTGGGACTGTCTGCGGTGCTTAAATTAAATAAGCACACTCATCATGCTTCTGTGGTTGTTATTGCCACCTCATGGATCACTGTTGTCATTAATTGGCGCTGATACTTTTTTTTCTCCAGACTGAATCATTGCTGTACTTTCCTAACATTTAACTAGTCAGCCTAGAGAAAAAAAGATCCATGTCCTCACGCCTCAGGGGAGTGTGTGTGTGTGTGTGTGTGTGTGTGTGTGTGTGTGTGTGTGTGTGTGTGTGCACCCATGATGAGCCTCTTACGGGTGCTGTGGCAAGTTGGTTCCTGCCCCACAGTTTTGGAGCATGGAGCAGAATTTATAGGCGGTGCATTAAAACAATTCTTGTGGCCAAGAGAAAGATTGTCAGCTCTTCAAACAGTAACTCTCTCACAGACCACTCAGGACAGTTGTGATGGGAGGAGAGATGAGTCACACGCTAGTTTCTCTTCTTGCCTGTCTGTTGTTTTCCACCCCCTTGCTATTTCTCACATTCTTCTGCTTAAGTAGAAAATGCTCATGTTATTGTTGTGGGGAACTTTGATGTATTCATTTAGTCCTTGTTAGGCTTGTGAAGCTATTCCATTGCCTGTATATCATCTTAAACATCCATATGATTGATAGATATATAGATAGATACTTACTTACTTACTTACTTACTTACTTACTTACTTACTTACTTACTTGATTGATTGATTGATTGATTGATTGATTGATTGATTGATTGATTGATTGATTGATTGATTGATTGATTGATCGATCGATCGATCGATCGATCCCCAGGGGAAATTCAAGGTCTCAGTAGTATACAGACAACACATTCACTAACAGCAGAAAAAGTCATTAAAAGTATATAATATAAAAACACAACTAAGCAATAAGGACAGTAGAAGATAAAGAATATACTAAAATACAAATTATACTATCTAACACTTAATCTAAATCAATTCTAAAAACAGTATCCACATAGTGGTGATTAATCAATCAAGAGGCGCTTGCAATGACTGAGGCAGGGACTGAGCCTGTGATTCTCTGTGCATAGTAAGGTAAGGTAAGGTGCTGTGTGTGAGTGAGTGTCACGGTGATAGTGGTCATGGTGATAGTGCAAATGACTAAGTGCAACAGTGCAAAAATAAGTCTATATATATATATATATATATATATATATATATATATAATGATTTAAGAAAAGGTAGAAGTGTGGCCACAGTTCGGCATGAAGGGAGGGGTTATGCTAATGTGCTAATATAGCACGCAAACAGTGAGGCAGAAAGACGGTGGTAAAAAGTGGTTAGTGGACAGACAGTATCCGAACATGGAGGGGGTGAAGAGGCAGACAAACAATGCAGAGAAGTCTATCTCTCCTCTTCCCTTAAGTGAAGCATTGAACAGTTCAATGGCCCTGGGGACAAATTACTTCCTCAGTCTGTCTATTGTGCAAGGCAGTGAGCGAAGTCGCTAACTGATCAGGCTCTTCTGCTTAACAATAGTGCTGTGGAGTGGGTGACACTCATTGTCCAAGATGTTGATCAGTTTGTTCAGGGTCCTTTTATTGAAGTGGTCTCACCTTGCAAAGATTTTACTGGACCTTTTCATAGCTATGTTTGTTGTGGGTCTTATTAGTTACAGAAACACAGTATAAGTACAGTACAGTATTTTGACAACAATGCGTCAAGAAACTTTATTTCTCTTGCATTTTCCCATTCCATGACTGTTATATAGCCTAGCATGCTAGCTTAAAGGAACACGCCACCCAATGTCAGTAGTAATATATGTTCTTACCTTAACTTTCACGAGTTGAGTCATACCTCTCCCGTGTCGGTACGTGAACTCAAACGCTCTGGCGCGCGGTGCGAATGTGTTAGCATGTTGCTATGCTAGCGGGCTCAGACGTAGCCATAGAGGGAGGAAGATAGCAGTAATCAAAAACACCCACGTTATCTCTACTTAAATACAGTTGCACGAGTAGTTGATAAAAATGTATAAGGTCACATGAAACGTGGCGATTTTCCAAGCGAATAAACAGGAGAACTACAATGTGTGGCGCAATAGCACTTGGGAGTACTTCGACCTAGCGTAGTAATATTAATTAACACCTAATTGTAGATCCCAGCCATGCTTTCCGCCGTTTGCAGCGAAGCGGAATTCTATGAAACATGAAATCACTATAATACTTCTGCTTGTTATCACAACCCTTCACAATGCATGTTATAACCATGATTGTTCACAATCTACTTTACCACTACCTGCTACTTTGCTAAGTCAGGTCAAACTAACGCCAGCAGGGCAGGTTGTCTCTATTTACGGAAATGACTGTGTGTGTGCCTCGGAGGGGGAGGGGGAGGCTGAGGGGTCAGCTGAACTCTGTGGTGGATAGGATCTACAATAAGGTGTTAATTAATATTACTACGCTAGGTCGAAGTACTCCCAAGTGCTATTGCGCCACACATTGTAGTTCTCCTGTTTATTCGCTTAGAAAATCGCCACGTTTCATGTTGTGTGACCTTACACATTTTTATCAACTACTCGTGCAACTGTATTTAAGTAGGGAAAACGTGGGTGTTTTTGATTACTGCTATCTTCCTCCCTCTACGGCTATGTCTGAGCCCGCTAGCATAGCAACATGCTAACACATTCGCGCCGCGCCAGAGCGTTTGAGTGCACGTACCGACACGGGAGAGGTATGACTCAACTTGTGAAAGTTAAGGTAAGAACATATATTACTTCTGACATTGGGTGGCGTGTTCCTTTAATACATTTCCCATTCCATGACCGTTATTTAGCCTAGCATGTTAGCTTAATAACTTTTAGTCTGTCCCACTTCAACTGTCTACCTCTGTCTGTCTGTTTGTTTGTGCAGAGAAGAATGCCCAGTCCTCGTCTGATCCTCTGTTGACAGCCAGTGATATTTGTCCTAGGAACTACAGCTCTGTAATCAATGAATCTTTATATGTAGCCCTGCTTTGTTTTGTTCTCCCTTAGGGCCACTAAATCTTGTGTGTGTCTGTGTGTCTGTGTGTGTTTGTGTGTGTGTGTGTGTGTGTGTCTCCATCTGACAGGTAAGCCAGGTGTGCTAGCTGTTCAGGTCCTCAGTATGCAAGAGGACTGTGGCTTGAGCGTTGCCCTGTGCCAGCGACTCGAGGAAGTGCCCCCTGAGGGGCATCAGAACTCAGTGCAGGGTCAACAGGATGTGGCCGAGGGGCAGGAGGACGCGGGAGAGAGTAACCACTGCCTGGTGCTGTTCAGCCGGGAGACCGTGGCCCAGCTGGCCCCAAGCCCAGGTGACCTTATCCACGTGCATCCGCCCTGGTGAGTGAAAACACTAGCCACGCACCCCTCTCCATCGCAAGCAGGCGGTCCTTTACTGAAAATAGGTTATCCTTATCTTTATGTGGTCAGAACAAATGTGTCATCGTGGGGTTGAGGACAGGAGTACTATTTCTTGATGACTAGATGCATTTGAATGCCAGTAAGAACATTTTTATGGTATGTAATTGTTTTTTTTTTTTATTACCATCCCTTTCATCCAAGTATATACACACATACACACACACACACACCAAGTGTTAGTATCTATACAAATATGAACAGTATCACATCAGTATAGTGCTCCAGATTATTGCATGGAGCATTATTTGCAAAACAGTAATCGAAAACATGGAGCAAGACCGGTTCATGCATCAGTTTATTACTGCCGTTATAAAACAACTCTTAGTCTCGGGGTGCTCTGTTCCTGTTTGTGTGTGTGTGTATGTGTGTGTGTGTGTGTTTGTGAGAGTGTGTGAGAGGAACCGCAGTAGTGGTGTTGCAGTGGTGTGTGTGTGTGGGTGTGTGTGTGTGTGTGTTTAGTGATAGCGTGAGTGAATGGAGCCGAGAGGAGTCTGTGTCCAGCTGCTGGGAGTTGGGGCTCAGCCCACACTGGAGCTGGCAGTCAGGCAGACGCAACGGCCGGAAGCCAGGGGGCCTCCTCTCCGCTCCCACGTCATCAGCAACTCCAGGGAATGGCTCGCATTCCTCTTCCTGGCAGTGCTTACCTCATTTCCAGCAAGCTGGGAGAGGGGGGAAAAAAGTGCAGTAGTTTTTCTCTCTCTCCCCCCGTCTTGGAGCGCTAGCGAAGTAGTGGATCACAATGGCCCTGGAGAAAGCCTGGGGTGGGAATTGAAAACACATGCTGCTCAGTGAGTTCTTGGCAGCTCAGGGTCTCCCTTTCGCTCTCTCTCTCTCTCTCTCTCCGTTCCCACTCTCTCCCCCTCTTCTACCCACCCGCAGTGTTTTACCAGGAATAGATTCTGTTGACAGTGGAAAGTCCAACTGATACAGACCTGCAATACTTTGTGATTTCTATATTAAATTGATAGCACGCAGAATGTTAACAGTTTCCTGTCTCCTACATTCAACATGTTCTATTAGTCTTCTATTTTCTTCTACATTTCATTGATTTAATGGCGGGTGCAGTATTATTTGACCTTTACATGTTGTGATCTTTTGTTAGGATGTGATAGATTTACATTTACATTTGCATTTATTTATTTAGCAGACACTTCTATCCAAAGCGACTTTCAGCAAAAGAATTTAAGGAACATTTAAGCTACAGTGCAGAGGAGACCCTGTCAATACAGATTTGAGGTCTTCTGATATTTAGTAAGGAACGTATCCTATTTTCTCTAGAATCTTATCAGTATCAGGAAGAGGTAGGCAGGTCATCACAGTTTGGTCAGTCGAGACACCCGTAGCCAGCCAAGTTCAATGACATTTCCCGTATGTAGTAGTGCGCTTAGGACTTCCCATGTGCATGGCTGTACCAAATGTGGAAAACTCCGGAATTTCACATGTTTGGAGTTCCAGTAGTATTCCACTCCTTGTGCGCTTCCTTTGTGGTGTGCAGAGGCACTTCCTCCTCCGTCCCAGCCCCCATACTGTGTGTAGGATGGCCACTCCTCCACCCACGCGGGCCCGTGGGGGCGGAAGCTGCCGGAAATGCCTGTCAGGACTCGCTGTTCTGCACATCACTGACAACACCTGGGCCACTCCTTACCTGTTTGTGACGTGAGCACTCACCTTACTCACTCACCCTCTCATTCATCTGTCAGTTTACTTTTCTTTCTGTTTGTGTGTGAGGGCATGTGTCATGCCTCCTGGTTGATTGTTACCTACTCGGAAAGGCTTGTATGCACCGTTTTGGAACACTTCCGCTGATGAGGCTTTGTATTTAGGTCTGTTTAGGCGTCTCTGATATTTGTCAGTCCTCCAGTTGTAGTCCCTCCTTCCTCTTTTTCAGTCCCTTATTTATGCAGATGTGTATTTGGTTACAAATCTACGTCCAGTATTATGATTTATTGTGTTATTTTGTTGATTTATAGTTTGAATTATGTAAACTTCTCCACAATGTAATATGAAAAGAATTTAGCGGGGGAGAAAAACAATTCTTGTTCAGGTTGTCTAGCAGTTCATCGGAGTCTCATCTTTGTAGTCATGTTTTATGACGTCCAAATTTCACTGAGGTCCCTCATTACTGAGCCACATAAGCCACTGACTGATGACTAAGGCTTCACCCCAGCATGACTCTTGAAGGTAGTCAGTTGAATGTACTACCCCAAATCAGAAAAAATTGGGACATTGTGTAAAATGCAAATAAAAACAGAATGTGACAATCTGCAAATCTTGTAAACCCATATTTAGCGGCAAAAAACCGTATCAAATGTTAAAAATTAAAAGGTTACTATTTCATGAAAAATAGCGACACCTTTTAAAAGTTCAAAAGTTGGGATAGGGGGCAACAAAATGCTGGAAAAGTTGTGTGATGATAAAAACAACAATTATGAAGAATATTTAACATCTTTTTGGTAACTGGCACCATGGTTGAGTATAAAAAAGAGCATCACAGAGAGGTAGAGTCTCTTAAAAGTAAATATGTAGAGGTATTCATCACTCTGTGTAAGGTTATAATTGTAATGCTTCTTAACATGAAATTGCAAGGTATTTAGGGGATTCATCATCTACAGTACATAATATCATTAAAATATTTAGAGAATCCAGAGACATCTGAGACATTATGTATCTCCAATTCTAGGGAGTTTTTCCTCGCCCCTGTTAGTCATGGGCTCTCTCTGAATGTTTAACACTCTGTAAAGCGCCATGAGACGTGTAATGTTTTGGCGCTCTATAAGTGAAATTAAATTGAAATTGAAAATCTTTGGAATCAAGGGACAGATCTGAAAAACAATATTGGATGGCCGTGGTATTTTGGACCTCAGGTGGCACTGCATTAAAACCAGACCTGTTTCTGTAAAGAAAATCATTGTATGGGCTCAGGAAAGCGTCCCAATAGCCATTGTCTATGAGCACAGTTTGATACTCTGTTCACAAAATCTAGTGTAAACTTTAGCATTCAGTTTACACATGATACAGAAATGCCACTGTCTTATCTTGGCCTGAGGTCATTTAAAATGGACTAAGGTAAAATGGAAAAATGTCTTGTGGTTAGACCAACCAAAATGTGTGATTATTTTTAGAAATCATGGACTCCTGGGCTGAAGAGGAGAGGGACTATCCAACTATTATTATTTTTGGTCCACTCAGCTCTGTTGCTAAGCTAAAAAATGCACTTGGGCCACTGGCTGTAAAATGCCACAGTGAGGTCAGAAATCTAGGTGTTTACTTAGATTCATCATTGAATTTCAATAAGCAAGTCAATAGTGTGGTTAAGGGAAGATTTTTTCAATTAATAGTCAGGGGGCCTATGTGGTTTCTGTGTAGCCTGACGAGCCAGACCCACATTAAAATGTAGGGTCTGGACACTCACTGTTCGCAGTGCTCAGTCCAAGGGGCGGGATAATCAGTTGTCTTTCAAATTCCCTCTGCACGCAATAGGACAGCGGCAGCGCTATGAGTCCGATGCGTTTCCCACCAGTGGAGCTAGTTGGCTAGTTCAAACGTTTGCCAACCTAATAAAAGCTTAACTCGTGTCACACTGTTCGCCAGCAGCAACATCCATCTTATTTGTTTTCAAGTAGCAGGGAATTCAAGCCAAACCGTTGCAACTCTTCCATCAATCATTATGTTAAGCCCACCTAACGACTCTATAAACGATTTCATTGGCCTGATTAAGTTTCGATTTCTGGAGCTCACAAGCCAACGGAGAGTTGCTAGACTAGCCCTGGCAGCAAATGTAATTCGCTGCCGCTAGGGGCGCGTCTAGATTTCTAGGCTAGTTTCTGTGGGTTTGAAATGTAAATTTTTGGAGAGTGGTTGGACTGTCTTTAGAGGTCATTGAACATGGAGAAAAATGAACGAGCTTGTGTGAGTGGTTAGTGGGTGGAGCTGCGGGCAGCGCTTCCACGTTTCGCGCCTCTATTATGCAAGCAGGCACTTTTTTCATCAATCATGAACTCAAAATACAATTTTATTTCTCTTATTTTACACATTTTAGGGAAAACCATGGCCAAAATATAATTTATTTGGCAATCATATCAATATTTTAGAGCTCCCCCACAATTTCACATACCATGTTTCCAGGGGAGCTCAAGTGGCCACTAGGGGAGCCATTGGCTCCCCCTGCTCCCCCCTAACTCGCACCCTGCATCAGAGACTCAGCACTCGCTTGGTTTAGATCATACCTTCCTAACCGTCAACAATTTGTTTACAGATCCATAATAAACCATCTACCCAGATTATGGTAAAATATGGAGTGCCTCAAGGCTCAGTACTGGGGCCCCTGTGGTTTAGCAAATGATACACAACTATACCTCTCCATAAAACCTGATGAATTAACCCTGTTAGCCAAATTTATTTCTCAAATTTATAGACTATTGCAATGCTATTACGCTGGCTGTAATAATACCTGTCTAAAGAGCTTACAGCTTATACAAAATGCAGCTGCTCACACACACAAAAAATATGAACATATTTCCCCCATCCTGGCATCTTTACACTGGCTACCTGTTAAAAGTTATTGACTTCCAAATATTACTTATATCTCTTGGTTGGTTGCCTGCATTGAAAGAGGACACCTCATGAAGACACTCTTTTGTCTGCTTCTAACAGAAGAAGCACTCATCTATACTGGCAGCTGCTGCTGCTGAACAAGTGTACAAAGTCCCTCTAGATGGACTTGATGCAGTTGCAGGTGTTGCTGCAGGTTCAGAAGATGGTCTACCACGTATTTTCTGAAGACACTGAATCCTGCCTGCTTCACATGATTTCTAGTAGCGAATCTTAGCATGCTGCAGGTGGATTTGTAGCAGTTCCTGTGCCAAACTGCTTTGTTCTGTTGTAAACTGCACTGTAACGTTGTAATCGTTGGCTGATCTGCACTGTAACGTTGCACTGTATGGCTGATCTGTGATCACCATCTCCATCTCCATACTCTTTCATGGACAAAAACAAGAAATTTGGCATATGTCTCTAGTGATGGGTCATTCACCAGTCCACACATATCTGCCACTGGATACATAGCCCAAAATCTGTTTCTTGTAGAATATGTGTGCCATCACTTGACTAACAGAAAGACACACCTCAGAATATAACCTAACTAGACTGTGCCACCATGAACTGTGAAAATGTGCTTGCTCAAATGTAGAAGGCTAGAAGGTCACTAATATCACCAACCATGAAGAACAGAGCATTATGTGCTTCAGGTTATTCCATATTCTAAACTGCCAGCTATCAACAGCTAACTGTCTTACTCTTTCTGCTGTTAAAGAATGTGTTTGTGTTGTATGTATGCTGCTGAGACCTTGAATTTCCCCTGGGGATCAATAAAGTATCTATCTATCTATCTATCTATCTATCTGTCTGTCTGTCGGTCTGTCTGTCTGTCTGTCTGTCTGTCTGTCTGTCTGTCTATCTATCTCAGTGTCTCTCACTCACCGGTCTGTTTGTCTATCTGATCCTTTACCCTTTCTTTTCTTCTTTCTTTTCTTACATAGGCTACGGAAGGCCTTACAAACTTCAGCTGGTACTAGCTATGTAAAAGTCTATTAAACTTGATTTAACAGAGATCTCTGCACTTCATGCTCTGAATGGGTGTGGACAAGAACTGGCAGAGCAGGCTAGGCCTACACTCAAGCATGAATCAAGCATGAATTGATAGTATTGATATTGAAGTATTATTTTTTAAGCGGACAATTTCAAGAATTTTAGGCACAATTTCTTGTTAAAGAGATCAGTCATCAGCCTAAAAATGCTTTTTGGCACCAACCCTTTTCTATAATACCAACAATGTGAGGTTTATGGACAAAACACCAAATTTGACCGTTTCTGAATTTGACCTTTGATTTGGGTCCTTCAAAACCTTCAAAAAAATGGAGACATGTATATAGAACAAAGATATAATACTCTCCAAAAATTAACATGTGAATCCCACAAGCCCCCAAATTTGACACATAGGCCCCCCTTCTATAAGAATATATACAGTCTATGGAGCTGTTGCTGGGTAGCATTGCGCCAGTGCTTCCTATAGAGAGCCTATTGGATTCGTTGCGTCCACTGGGATAACAGCCCGCGATTTAGACTGTCTCACTACTTCTTTTATAATGTCGAGTGGGGAAACTTGTTCCGTTTTCAATTGCTCCAATAGCAGCAATAAAATGACCAGTTGGAACAAAAGAAAAATGTGAGATACACAAAATACCCCGGGTCGACTGCCCCTGTCTGGTAGCCTAACGTTACCATATGGTTTGCACAGATAGCAGTTAGCTGTACCTTACCCTTTCCTTTTGAAATGTGAAAATTAGATAAACAATGGTCACAAATGAAAAACATGAATTTGTTTATTTGATATCCATTAATTTATTTATTGTTGCCAAATGGACAGATATTTTTATAGTTTCCTCGTTGGCTAGCCTAGCTAGCATAGTTATTGCTGACGTTAGAGCTACAGTAGTTAAGTAGATATAATATAAACCTAGTCCCAATTATGTCTTTATATCCTCATTCTCTACTCTAAGCTATTTTCATAAATAATCTGTAAGATCGCTTGTACCTTCATCTGTGACCGGAGGCCACTGTCTAACATAATCCCAACTCCACTGGTTACCTGTCAAATACAGAATTCATTTTAAAGTTTTGCTTTTTGTTTTCAAAGCCCTAAATGGGACGGAACCACAGTATATCTGTGACCTTTTAAGTCCCTACTGTCCTTCTAGGCCACTAAGATCTTCCTCACAACATCTTCTTTCAGTCCCCAATGCAATCCTAAAAACGAAAGGTGATTTTTCTGTTGCTGCCCCTCGACTCTGGAATAATCTCCCCATAGAAATTAAGTCCTGTCAGTAGCTTTAAATAAAATTTAAAGACCCATCTATTTTCTTTGGCCTTTAATGTCCATTAATTCTAACCTGAGACTCGCCAGATGAATTTTTTCCGCCTAGCTCCACTCATCCATCTGGGACCAATCCATTGGAGTGTTGCTTCAGAAGGCTGGGCCTAATCAAAAAATGCTTGCATATGATTGAATAAGCCACTTCACTCCGTCATCTATTGACATGCTACTTGTGCAACCACTCACATCGAAGCCAACCCGTGACGCTGATAACAGTCTCACAGTCGCTTCTACGCTATGTCACATCTATGAAACTCCCGCCCTGCGTCCTGATTGGCTCTACCATACAATCTCGTGCTGAAATCACTCTCAACGGAACCGATCCCAGATGGATGTGAGTGGAGCTAGGCGGAGCTAAGCGGAACAAATTCATCTGGCGAGAGTCAGGTTACATTAATTCTCCCCTTCTTTAGGGATTTCTATTTCTTTTCAGCATTATATTAACTGCCATCTTTAACTTTACTGTACATTTTGCTCTAGGCCTATAGTAGTAGTTTTAGTAACCATATCTTCTTTATCTACAATCATATTCAGTTTTATCATTACTATTATTCTTTGTTCTTTTATTTATTTTTTGTCATTTATATTTTGTTTTATTACTGTTTTTATTTTATTTCCGTGAGCACGTTGGGTCAATTGCATTGCGTTTTAAGTGTTAAGTTATATATGACTTGACTTGACTAACTATCCAACTTATCCAACTTATATTGCTCAGTTAAAAATCAAGCTTCTATGATGGTGTGGAAGTGCATTAGTGCCTACGGCAAGAGCTTCTTGCACATCTGACAAGGCACAATCAATTCTAAATGATGTACAGAGGTTTTGAGCAACATATACGGTCATCTAGACAATGTCTCTTTCAGGGAAGACCTTGAATATTTCAGGAAAACAAATGGCGAAATTAATTCTGCCCTTATTTAAACAGTATTTCTCCATAGAGGAAGAGTACAGGTGCTAAAATGGCCTGCCTGCAGTCCAGACCTGTCAAAGAGTGCACCATGGAATTAGAAACATTATTAAGAAGACCCCAGACTGTTGAGCAGTGAAATCCTATATTGGGCAGGAGTGGGCAACATTCTAGCAACTGGTCTCCTCAGTTCCTAAGCATTTACAGAATGTTCTTAAATGAAGAGATGAAGCAACACAGTGGTAAACATGCCTGTCACAACTTTTTTTTTTTTATGACCAAATTCAAAACATACATATACATATAATTTCCATGAAATAATCAAATTTGTCATTTTCAACATTTGATATGTTGTTTATGTCCTTTTTGCAGTTAAATTTGGGTTTATGAGATTTGTAGATTATCACATTCTGTTTTTATTCGCATTTTACACAACGTCCCAACTTTGTGTTGTGGTGTTGTAGCATCGTCACCCAGCAGCATTCATATGAAGCATGTTGTCAACACAGCCTCTCAAGTCTCAAGTTGAGGGGTTGCTCTCAGGACAAGTCTCAGGTTGGCCTACACAGAAGTTTCCTTCACTTGTTTCCTTTACCCATTCCCCCAATCTCCTCCATCCAAACTAGCCCGGGCTGGCTTCCTCGATCACCCACTTAGGCCAAACAGCGACGCACTGAGGTTCGCTGAGTTCATTCCATGGAACACTTTGGTTCTGGTTTCATCCCTCACGGGCAAACCTCCAAATCCACCACGGGGCCCAGCTTGTTTCGCTGATGACGTATCTAAATACATTTTCCCAGCTAAACGGCCATATGACGCTCTCGGGGCAAGCAGAGACGGGTCTGAGCAGAGTCCTGCCCTGGCACCCACCCAACTCATCGCCCCAAGGTGCTCTCACAGCTCCTGACTCAAAGCAGGACCTGTTAAAAGCACCCTGCCAGCTTAACCTTTGACAGTTTGAACAGTTTGACAGTTCCCTGTTTAATTAAGATGAACCTCACTGAGGTTATATAGGGGATTATTGGATAGTTTGTGCCTGTCCCAGGTCTGCTATGTGTGTGTGTATGTGTTTTTTGTTTTGTTTTGTTTTGTTTTTTCTGTTTTTTGGACATTATACAATGTGGAAATGACTTACACATATTACACAATATATTGAAATAAGTGGAATTGTATGAAAATCATATTCTTTCAAGCCACGTCCAGGTTTAATTTTTTGTGTTGTTCCATGAGCAGAAAATCGTTTGTCAACAGACTTACCTGAACTGCACCAGCTTTGACTGAATGACAGTGATTGTGTGTTCCGCTGGGTACTGAGTGTGGGAAGGATGTGTGTACGTGAGTGATGTGCTTGTTGATAGTTAGACATGTGAAGGAGGATCGTTATCTGTGCGCCTGCGAGTTGTGGCGTCTTGACTTGCATATAATTTTAATCCTAGGGGCTCACCAAGATTCTCTTTTGTGTGATTTTATCAGTTATTGTTTTGTTTTCCAGCAGCCGACTCAAAATAGCCCAACAGTGGTATTAGTGAGTTGGAAAACTACATTGAGTGTGTCTGTGCTGGAGTCGGGTACCCTGGAAATCCAGAGTTCTCGCGAGAGCACAATTTGAATAGTGTCCGCAAGATACTCTGGCCACGAGCAATGATCCAAATTTCTTCTATCTCGAGCGAGAGGGACCAATCAAATCGGTGTAGGCGGGACAAAGGCGAGCTACACTGATGACCGACACTGATGAATTGTTGTGATTGGTCGTAGCGTTATCCAACTGTGTGCAGTGAGAGTTTCAAATGCATGCTTGGTGCCGCCCCTCGAATTGGGCCATTTTCATTACTCGTGGCCAGACCCTTAATCTGAAAGATTCCAGGGTCTGGTTTACCAGGCTAGGAGTCGGGCTCTTTAACAGTTGTGTGGTCTACACTACACAACACATGCAGTCTAGACAATACAGAGAGGTAGCCTGCACAGTAGCTACAGTCAAATGCTAACCGCAACGAAGAATAGATGCGAATGAATGTTTTGTTTTGTTTTCTTTTTTTTGTATGCATAATTCAAGCAGATAGATCAAATCACAGAGTATTTCCGTGTTGCCACAGTGTGGTTTGAATATATGTGCATGTAAAAAAACCTAAAAGGTGTGTGGGAGTTTAAAGCAATTTTAGTGTTTTGCCCCTGGGGTTTTAAAAGAAAACAGCTCCATGTCAACTGTCTTGCAACCGATGGTTACACCAAATGCAGTGCCACTTGAAGACAGACAAAATTAATCTTTCTTTGTCACAACACAATTTGCCCGTCTCATCTCTCTCCTCACCATCAGGCAAACACTAATCATGGAAGGCGAAAGATGCCCGATCATTCTCAACGCCCACTTCAGCCAGAAGGTGCTGCCCCTGGAGAGGCAGAGCCACATGGCGCCCAGCCCAAAGTACACTCCCCAGGCCCACAGGTGCCGTCCCTACCCACTAAACTGCTGCTTGGGGTTGTGGTTGGAGCAGAGTCAGGCCCATGCATCAACTGAGGGAGACGATGGCGGCAGCAGTAGACAGGTGTGTAGACTTGGTGCTGTTTGTGGTTTCGTCATGCTCTATAATTTGAAAAAGCAGGCCCCACCTCCTCAAGGATCTGTCTCCACTTGAGACCTGCGGTACAGGTTCTGAGTCAGGTGTTTTTATGAAAAACCTTCCCAGGTTTTGTAGACTGGCTTAAGGAGCTTAATTCACAATTAGTGTGAGCACCAGAGTCGTTTCTTGTAGCATTTTGTTCTTCACCAAATAATGCATTAATCTAATCACCATATAATAATATATCTATGCTATAAGAACCTGTGTGTGTGTGTGTCCACGTCCACGCAGGCGGGTGTATGTGAGTGGGGGTGGCCTGAACCTGGAGGTGTTAGCGACTCCCTGCTGGAGGCGCTGGAGAGCCTGGGGCCGGCTGGGGCTCTCAGTCAGCGCCTGGAGGTTGTGCTGCAACGCGTCTACTGCCTCCACATCCCACAATCCTCTCCTCTCAGACTCCACGGCCTCTGCAGGTCCCCTCATGCAATCTCCCCCCGCAATAGCAGCAGCAGCACCTGCAGGTATCAGCATGACTGTTTTTATCGCATTCTTTTTTGTCTTTGTGTTTTTCTTCTTGTGAAGCCAGAGTTATTTTATGACATTACAAGTATCATCTTGATGAATCATGCCAGTGGTTTATTAGTCAGATATGAAGACTTTATGGTCAATTAAGCTAAATTCACCATAATTAATAGGATTTTCTAAAATTAAATTAACAAATAAATACTGAATAACAATATAAACATGTCGGTTTTCGCTTCATTAAAACCTTCATATCAAAGTTGTATAGAGAAGTGCAAGATTAAATGTGAACGAATGAAATGCAAATGACTGTTACCATCACATCCATCAAGACTGATAAATCCTTATCTGTGAAATCATATCAACTTGGATTTAGCAGTATACTAACTAACTAACTAGGCCTAGTTATCTGTGCAGAACCAGCTTCTGTCCTCAGCAGTGCTTCACTATTATTTAGAGTTTCTGTAGAAAGCTTGGTTGTGCAGGCATGCACAGCAGCACCTGTTGGCCTGCTGTGAGCTCGTTTACTCGTGGTTTACGTTTGTGTTCTTGAAGAAAGCAGTGCGTCAGTGCAGGCACTCCTCCAGTTCTGAGGACATTGTCCTCTCCTTGGCAGCAGAGGGCGGCGAGTGGGGGATAGAGGGGGAGAGAGCGAAAGAGGGACAAAGAGAGGAGGAGGAGGCAGGGAGGGAGGGAGAGAAAGAGAGAAAGAGAGTGCTCTTGATTCTGTCAATTACCAACTAGCTATTGAGCCCCAACCCAGGACACAGCGTGCTCCTTGGCTCTTAGGCCCATATGGCACAGCGTAACAAACATGCCTAATGAGATACAGGACTGTCAGTGATCCACAGCCCCGTGGACAGGAAAGGGAGGAGGCGTGGACAATGAAGAGAGAGAACAGTCATAAAAGCGGTAATAGGTGTTCATTCGGCAAACAATGTGATCATTCAAATGAATAATTTTGAGTGTTAAAAGTTACGGGCGAGTCTTCCTGTATCTGTCATTAAGTTTGAGTCGTAGAGTCGCTGTTCAGAAACAGGATCAAATGGGATCAGATTTGAACTTTGACCCGCAGCCTATCTTGGCCGTTCCACATAAAGGCGAGATTACACACAGGCTAGTGGAACACACTGGCCCTGTTCACCGCTTGCTGTGCTCTAACCTCCAACCCTCCTTTGGAAAAGAGGGGTGGGAGCAGGGTGGGGGTAGGGGGTGGGATTTGTTGTTTTGTTCCTCTGCTGAGTAATAACAGCATGGAGGTGTTTGTTGTCAGGGGACTATGTGTGCGAGGCTAAGACTGGCGCACACACACACACACTCCCACAAACATAAACACACGCACGCACACACACACACACACACACACACACACACACACACAGAGGGTTCACGTGGTGGGGTGCTATGGAAAGAGACTGTTCCAGAGTCACTTGACTGGTAACTGGACACCAGCCGAAGCAAAGCATGCTTTACCGCGTGGCCTTGTAAACAGAGATTCCACTGACAAAGTTCCCCTCCGACCCCCATGCCCTCCTCGCTGCTGCCCCTTTCCAACAGGGAAGGCAGTGGACTCATGGGTCAGGGAGTAGAAGGGGGGGGGGGGGGCGTTGCTACAGTTTAGCAGGAAGGTGGCAACACTGACGTCACAGAAGTAGTCCTTTCTTAACCTGACGTATATGTGGCACCAGAGAGAGTAGAGCAGCACTCCTTTCAGCTGGAACAGAAGAAACAAAATAAAGAATATAACTGCAAGCGGTGATTGTCAGGGGTCCAAGCCAAATGGCAAGAAGTGCCGCACAGCAGGATGAAAGTGGGTGCTGTAGCTCCCCCAATGGACAGAATCTCACGAAATTCGGTGTGCGTCCAAAAGAATGTCATATTGATTGTGGGTACCAAGTTTGAATAGGATCGGACCTTTACAAGATACGATATAGGCAGTAAAGTCATTATAGGCCACGCCCCAAAAGTGGATTGATGCGTATCTTTGGAATGGAGCGACAAATAAAAAATCGGAAAAAGCCAGCCTGTTACGCTACCCTGTTACGAAGGTGATGTGTACCGGATTGCGTAGGAATCGGATTATCGGTCTAGGAAGAGATAGATTAGCTTCACTTTTGAGGTTTTTGTAAATGGCGGGAAAATGTGCATTATGGAAATTGGTGTGGCTGGGTTCATTGGATATAGTTCTGAAGGAACAACAGGGAAGAAGATTTTGTCAAAATTTTCATACGGTTACGGAGATATGAGCAAAAGCGTAAATTTGCTTATAATCATTTTTGTGTCAGATCATGCATTGATTTGGGACCTATGATGAAAATGAAGTGTCTGTACCTACAGTATTACGGTTATGGCTGCAGACACAAATTTAGCGCCCCCTCCGGATGGAAATTCAGTGTGCCTCCAAAGAATGTTGTATTGATTGTATGTACCAAGTTTGGATAAGATTGGGCATTTCTGACATTGGCAGTGCCCCCTACAGACAGAACTTTAAAATCGGGCGACATATAAAAAAACGGAAAAGCCAATCTGTTAGGCTTGGTCTATAGATGATTTGTACTGAAATTCGTAGGAATTGGATCAACAGTCTAGGAGGAGATAGATTAGCTTCACTTTTGAGTTTTTTGAAAATGCCGTAAAAATTTGCCATGGTCAAATGTGAGTGGTTGACTTCATTTGATGCA
Source organism: Alosa sapidissima (assembly GCF_018492685.1). Classification (NCBI taxonomy): domain Eukaryota; kingdom Metazoa; phylum Chordata; class Actinopteri; order Clupeiformes; family Clupeidae; genus Alosa; species Alosa sapidissima. The sequence continues at coordinate 11,956,868 of NC_055957.1, forward strand.
GGAGTTCTGGAGGAACAATGTGAATTTTTGAAAAATTCCACACGGTTCTGGAGATATGAGCAAAAAATGTAAATGTGCATATTGTAGTGCCCCCTATTAACAGAAGTAAAGAATAAAGACAGAAATTTGTGAGATAATGCACTGATTTAGGACTAATGGTAAAAATTTGGTGTCTGTACCTATTGGGTCATTCCACGTCAATTCAACCAGGGCCCACGCACTTAGGTCTCAAAAAATTCTGAGAAAATTACCAGGTGTACCCATGTTACCTAGGAGACACACTGTAAAATTACTCTTATGTAAGATCAATACTTTCCAGGATACAGCCAGTTTTACAGGGGGAGGGGGTGTCGATTTTGTTCGGCCTCTTTTTTTTGTCAAAGTTCACAAGCCCACAGCGCAAGAACTAAACCATGTAGGAGGCTCAAATTTAGCATGCTGGTACATAAATAGGAATAGTATGTAGCAAAATCGTCACATTTGGTCTGGATAATCCTGCATGGTCATAGCTGTCCCTCAAAGTTGATACAAATTTTATTGGAGTTTTTGGCTGGGCTCTGTTTAAGCCTTCAGAAGACATATTTGTACTCAACATAGGCTCTTGATTTATTTTCCTTACTGAGATAAGTAGAAACACTCACAAAAAACAATGAACAGAAAATAAATCATTTCAGGGTCTGAACAGCAGACCTTACAAGTCTAAAAAATAATTTTGGTTCTCATTTTCAGAGCACCTAAACACCTTGTGGGAATATACAAAGATTTTTTAAATATTTTTTTCTTTATTCTCCATGATCTTTTCTTTTTAAAAACACCAATTTGACTTGTCTTATGCAAATCTTTCTTTTTCACTATCCACCCTGAACATGGGCAAAATGCACCATTGACATCAATATGTTTTGTATAGAGCTACCACAGGTTACTCTATACAACCACAGGTGGCAGTGTGGTGACTCTATATAAAACATATTGATGTCAATGGGGCATTTTGCCCATGTTAAGGGTGGAAAAGAAAAAAGAAAGATTTGCATAAGACAAGTCAAATTGGTGTTTTCAAAAAGAAAAGATCATGGAGAATAAAGAAAAAACTATTTAAAAAATCTTTGTATATTCCCACAAGGTGTTTGGGTGCTCTGAAAATGATAACCAAAATGATTTTTCAGACTTGTGAGGTCTGCTGTTCAGACCCTGAAGGGATTTATTTTCTGTTCATTGTTTTTTGTGAGAGTGTTTCTACTTATCTCAGTAAGAAAAATAAATCAAGAGCCTATGTTGAGTAAAAATATGTCTTCTGAAGGCTTAAACAGAGCCCAGCCAAAAACTCCAATAAAATTTGTATCAACTTTGAGGGACAGCTATGACCATGCAGGATTATACAGACCAAACGTGACGATTTTGCTACATACTATTCCTATTTATGTACCAGCATGCACAATTTGAGCCTCCTACATGGTTTAGTTCTTGCGCTGTGGGCTTGTGAACTTTGACAAAAAAAAGAGGCCGAGCAAAATCGACACCCCCTCCCCCTATAAAACTGGCTGTATCTTGGAAAGTATTGATCTTACATAAGAGTAATTTTACAGTGTGTCTCCTGGGTAACATAGGTACACCTGGTAATTTTTTCAGAATTTTTTGAGACCTAAGTGCGTGGGCCCTGGTTGAACTGACGTGGAATGACCCTATTACAGTTTTGGCTGCAGATACGATTTTGCTGCGGAAAAATAATATAATGAAAGGGTTAATAATCAGAACAAAAACAATAGGAGTCTCACAGCTTCGCTGCTTGGACCCCTGAAAATAAGACACCCTATGTTATGTTTTTCTCCCCTTTCTATGTATGTTTGCACTGCACATACCTGTTGGGGCTAGACAAACTTTAGAGGCCTAGAGAAGGGTCCCTGACAAGCGACTGACCAGAGGTCAATATGTTGCCATGCGTGTTTCTCTTACATGCATGTATCTGAAGGTCACGATGACTGAAACTTCACAGGATTTCTATGTAGAATATTATCGAACTGAATCTTTATTGACATCTGTAGTTCTTAAGATAGCACTTTTAACACTTCTATCCCACTAAGCCCCACCACTTAGCGGGCAAAGCCTCCTCTTTTCACTTGAAGACCATCACAAGTGGTGCTGTCACCTTTATATCCCCTGGCTTGAGGGATGGGTAAAGCACTGACATTTACCTAGGGGAAACCAGACACTGTCCATACAGAGCTTTGGATGGGTCGTCTCTAATTGTTACTCACGGTAGTCACACTCTACCTGAGTAACATTAGATCATGTTGGCTTCCACTGGTTTTTCCTCATCTGCCCTGACATCAGTTAAAAATGATGACCTATTTTTATGATTCCATGCTTAAATAGGACAGATGTTGTCTGCACACACAGATGCTACCTCTTTAAACAAGACCGGGCAACAACATTTCTTAAGCCATGTTTATATCTCCCAAAAGCCTTGATTCTTCATTTGGACCAAATGGATGTAACAGTTGGTTGTTGTAGATAAACAAGGGATAGCAGTGGATATGAGCCTGCTCAACAGCTGTATACAGATGGACGTGTTTTCTAAACTTACAACCTGCTTTAACAAAGTGGCTCATGTGATTATGATTCTGATAGTCTTGGTCCTCAATGAGAAATCACCACTGGTATCACCAAGAGGCTTGCTTGTTCTCATCTTTTTTGTAAACTTTTGTTAATTTTTTGTGTGTGTGTGTGTGGGGGGGGGGGGATCCAACATCCTCAGTTCCAGTAAGAGCTCAAACTGAATAAACAAGCTGAAAAAGAAGTGTGTGCTGGGCCTGAGGAGGGGCTCCTTGGATGTTTTCATGCTGAAGTGGGAACACAATGTGCTTGGGAGATCTGGTTACATTGGCAGCTCCCCTGCCATTGGTTCACAGAGTGGCGGAAGGAAGCCCGCCTCCTTCAGACCTGCCAATGAGACACCTCTGAAGAGCTCTCTGTGCGTGGGGTGCTTGCTCTCAGTGGGGCCGTGTGTGTGAGAGAGAGAGAGCGAGAGAGGGAAAGATCGAGAAAGAAAGAGAGAGTGTGTGTGTTTGTGTATGAAGGGAGAAAGTGAATGTGACTGCGACTGCGCACTTCTATTTGGACAAGCTCAATGGATCTGCACTTCCAGGAAGAGCTCCTTAACTGCTGAGAATTCCTGCCATTGCTCACAATAACAAATTCCAAAAACCAGTCAGTGACCAGGCAGCCCTGACCAATGACAAGAGACACTCAGAGAAGTGAAGATGCTTTCAGGATTGAGGAAGTGGTGTGGGGGTGGGAATAGGATGGGGGTAAGTGGGCAACTGAGGGGACATAGAGAGAAGAGGTTGTTTATATGGACTGGAGTATGCACCACAAGGCCTCCTCACTCTCTTTACAGCCTTGTATCACTTTCCCGCCTAGTTTCCCTCACAGGCCCTCACAAGCCTGCTCTGTCACAGATAGGCAGAGCGTCTTGTTTTCATTTTTTAATTGGCTGGCCAATGTGATTTGCAATGTACCAAGTAATGTGCCGAGTGTCAATAAAATTTACGGTATGTCTTCTCTGCACTGGCATGACCGACTTGTCAGGTGCCCAGACTTGAGCTTTTCATCTTCATTCCAAGTTTCATTCTCTGTTTTTTGTTCCCATATTGATGCCTGATAGACTTCTTTCCACATGACTGCACGAACTGCTGTTCTCAAAGTATAACTCATCGTGTAGAGCTGTCCTTGACCATGCCAGCACAAGTGATGTCTGAGTAACAGGATATATACTGTATGTTAACACTTCTATATTTAGGTTCATGGTAAACAATTTAATATTAGCCTGTCTGTCTCAGAAGTAGGGATGTTTTTTTTTGTTGTGTTTTTTTATTCTTAAATGCCCAGTGTGCTGATTAATGACCCAAGCTTATAGTGTCTCAACATTAATGCAAAAATGCATGGATGTGTTGACGCAACATTGGTGTCAGTATCTTTGTATCAGTATTTTTTGTGGTCGTGTTCCACATTGTGATTTATTGCTGTGTGTCGTTGGATGCCCCAGAACAACCCTGTACCTCTCTCTCTTCATCTGTTATAAAACTGGGGAGATGGGGTGTCTGCTTGTTATTTTCCTATACAGCACTTAGCATGTTAATAAATGTTTTGATACTGATATGGTATTCCATACGAGAGTCAAATATCACCTTTTCTCTTTATGTGATCCCCATGTTAGGACTGGCAACAAAGCCAAATGCTTCGGTTTGATATACAAATGATAATAGTACTAGTTATTTTTTATAAACTCTTAAAGTAAATCGTTTTAGATATGTGTCTCATTTAATATAATTTTGAGATACCCCCAAAGCAGTAGTGTTGGACCACAGTGATTAATGGTCAGTTCAGATGAAGCATAGTTTTGGTTTCCCTGAAACACAATTTGAATTCTTTATCATGGTACATGCTCTGAAATATCAAAATTATTTAAAACAATAATATATGATTAAAGGGCCATATTAAAACATAAAAACTCTACATCTATCCATCTCCTTTCCTTACCATGTTCCCTATTTAGACATCAAGCATAAAAGGGATAAGCAAATAAGGTGGCAAAAAGCCAACAGTTAACCTGTGCTGTGTACTCTGGGCTGTGAACCGCAGTGTTTACTTTTTATCTTGCCCGAGCACAGGTGCCTTGTCTGGACTTGAAAGCCTTCAGCAGCACACTCCCTCAGCACGCTCCCTCTCTCAGTCTGCCCTCAAGCACCCGGGCAGGAACACTGCCTGCGCTGAAGGCAGAGCGTCTCACTCAGCTCAAGTTCTTCACCACCACTACCTCCAGTCTGATCTGTCCTGGCCTCCCTGTCATCAGCAGAAAAGCATGCACTGAATATAGTAAGGGGAGCAGGCGGTCTCTGTCATGTTGTTCACTGATTGGATTTGAAATTGCTCACCACCCCAGCCCCCTTCCTCCTTTGTGGTAGCATTCATTCCTCGAAAACTTTAAACAGATTATGTGGTTATGAGATGACAACTGCAAATTTGCGGTCATCAAATGTTGGATAGCCACTGAATGTCACTACTGATTAAATTAAAAGTCTGATTGAACTGTATTGTTGGTTCACTCATGGACACAAGCAGAAATCAAAATGTCACTCCAAGCATGCATTAATTACAATCATGACATTGTTTTAATACTTGTAAATGTTAAGAGAACCATTCATCCTTCTGATGTACTGCAGATTATTCTTGGAGACTGTTGTGCACTTTGGAATGGCTTAATGTACTTTACCAGGTGTGTCATTCTTGACTCAGGGAGAGCTCTCTTGTAGGGCTGGGCGATATGGCTGAAAACTGTATCACGATATAAGTATTTCATATCAGTCGATATCGATAATTACTGATTTCTTTTAATCTATTTCAGATAAGGACCAGAAGGGGGAATCTAATTAAACACTTATTTTAAACTTAACCTTCCTCTGATTTGAATCACCTCAGTTATCAATCAAAGCAAACAGGGAAAAGAAATAGCAACACAATCATAAAAAACACTCAAATAAATAAATGTGCACATAAGTCTGAATGAAAAGCAGTACTGGTTGAAGCCTGGAAATATTGTAAACAAAGTAGCTTACTATCTAGTTTATCATAGTCTACTGGTTAGACTGTTCAGTTTCCCCACGTGTGTTTAAGTTTCAAATGAATACCTTTTCTCCTTGGAACAGGCCCTTTGAGTCTTGGAAAATACTTTTCCATTTGCATCGGGATTGACATGATTAGAATTTAGCAGTCAATTTGAATGCAACAGTTTTTAACAAATTTGTGCAGCGTGTTAATGATGCTAATCGGATTTAATAGCAATTTAGCCAGTCGTCTTGCACGATGGTGACTGTTTAGATTACATGCTGAGGAGGGATGCGCCTGTTGAGAGGGAGAGAGAGAGCGTGCACGGGGCAAGGACTTATTGAGAGTCTGTGTTGAGGTAGGCCTACTTCTATCGCCTACTCTGGTAGAGTTGCACATACTAGCTACAATGCAAGATATATTTAGCCTATTAATTTATGGACAACGTAAGGCGGGAGGTGTGTTGCTTTTAATTATCGAATGTTATATCGAACGTATTTTTTTATTGATATCGATTACATGTCTATTGCGATACATATCGCTATCGTTTTATCGCCCAGCCCTACTCCCTTGATAGAGTGCTCTCTGAAAGCTGCGGCCTAAAACCCAGCAGTCTGGTCAAAAGAGACGTCGAACTCCATGTTCTTGTGTTTTCATAATTATTTGAGAACATTCTCTTGTCCTTTTTGGTTTGCTCCCATGGGGTTCTGCTGGTTGGGTGTCATGAGCTGATGCAGTGCAGAGCTCGGTGCCGGAGGGCTAATTCTCGCATAATGATGCACAAGGTGCTGGGCGAACAGTTCATAAAGCCATCCGCAAAGCCCCTTCATTCATTTTGTCTTGCTGACATTTCTGTTTCCAAGGTTCAGGGTTTGGAATGCAGCTCACTAGGCCAAGGGTTACCCACTCCCCTCCTCCAGGGTCTCCAGGGTGACTGCACGACGTCTCCAGCCTGGCTCCACGCATGGCGTCCCAGTGCTCCACGCCTGCGGGGCTCCGGCTGGAGCATGTCCACAAGATAATATTTCAATCAGTTACTAATTACTCTTTGGCGGCCCAGCGGATTCTTCAGTAGTCAGCCAGCCAGGCAGGCAGAATGGATAGGTGCCTCTTGTCTAAACCCAGGGCCAGGGTTTTCACATTGTTAACTTACGGTCAAAAAGCTTAGTGGGAAACTCCACTGCTATGATTCACAGATCTCAGTGTCTTGACAAGCTAACACAAATCACCAGCAAGGTGCCTCCATATAAACAAAATATATTTGATGTCAGAATGTTGTTTTAACAACACGAATGTAAATGGAGATACACTTCAGAATATTTTTTTTTTACCAGATCCTAAGGCATTGTATACAAATTGACTCATGTTAACCCACACATGCGGTGAAGTTGATTACAATGGCCTCTTTGTGTGTGTGTGTGTGTGTGTGTAGGCTGTGTGTGCTGGTGCAGGATGCCTGGGGCATGTTCAGTGAGGTGCAGCTCCAGGCCCTGGCTTCAGAGGAGCAGCTCCAGCTCTTCACCCAGCAGTGGGAAGGTCGGAGCTGCCAGCTACAGGGGGTCAAGGTGCTGCAGCGCGTCACCAGGGACAGGTGAGAGAATGGAGGTGTCTATTGATAACACATGTACCACATACACATACTCAGACCAGGTAAGTTTATGTATAGCATAGTCCCTTTCATAAAACATATACTATAAACAAGAAAAAAATTAAGGAAAACAAGTGACTATACAGTATGCTGTATATGCACACACACACACACTGTACGCTCTGTACACATGCTGGAAAATAATGGTGGCCACACAAAATATTGTCACTTTGGGCACAATTTGGAAATTTTCACTTAGGGGTGTACTCACTTTTGTTACCAGCGGTTTAGACATTAATGGCTGTGTGTTGAGTTATTTTAAGGGGACAGTAAATGTACACTGTTATACAAGCTGTACACTGACTACTTTACATTGTAGCAAAGTGTCATTTGTTCAGTGGTGTCCCATGAAAAGATATAATAACATATTTACAAAAATGTGAGGGGTGTACTCACTTTTGTCAGATACTTTATACATATGGTGATATAGACAAAGACAGTAGGGAAATGAGGGAGCAATCGAAGCATAGAATAAGAACCGTTTCTCTTAATAGCTGAAAACGGAATCCATGGCATGTGGACTCTCCTGGTCCTCGGAAAGGGCTTTTGACACGCAGTGTATCAGTATCGTCTGGAATGCATGTCTCTCCTCCTCAGAGGCTGTCTGTGCCTGTCACACAACACAACACAGTGCAACATTTATGTTTATGTCACTTGTTTTTTTTTTTTTAAATATATATAAATGAATCTTGTACAGTATGTTTGGATACCTGAACTTATTGTCACCATTATCAGTAGTAAGAGTTCAACAGTGCGTCATTAATCAATGGGTCATTGACCTGAAAGACATAAAACAAGTATTCCCGAAGGAAAGTCCAAAGTTCATTGATAGATTGTAAATGGGTGTCGCACATAAATGTGTGATAGTACTGTCCTCTCTGTGATTGATAGGATCTGTCATTGTTTTAACTAGCACTGGTAAGAACTGGTGGCCAGGGGATAAAAGAAAAAGAGAGGATCTCAGTGGAGACCAGAGAATGACCTTTCGTGCTGCATTTGGTCTCCTTTGCCATCATGCAGACAATCTCGTGCTAGAAAATGTTTATTTTAACTAGAGTGCAAGTTATGTAGAATATGTTTGAGAGGAAAGGTTAGAAAAAAGTGAAATCTTGTACTGAAATCTAAGTCCAGATTATAGATCTTAACCATTAGAGCATCATTGTAAGGGCATTCATTTTGTTCTACTGGTGTGCGTGCTCACACACACACACACACACCCCATTAATTGTGTTTGTGTTTGTGTGTGATGATAAAATGATAAAAAAAAACAATACATTTCACAGATCTTACTGGTAAGACAGTAAGTGCAATTCTTTTTAGAAGAGAATAGGTCAGTGAGTTATTTTTACTGCCGAACCAGCCAAGGTTGTAGAGCAGGTTCTATGGTTTTGGTGTTGGAGAGGAGAGAAGGAGAGTACTTGTGAGCTGTGGAACTGGTTTTGAACAATAGCTCCATCATATCGCTGATCAACAACGAGTCTGCCCATGTTAAGGACTCAGTTTTCAGCAAACATCCCCAGACAAGTTGCTGTATTTTGACTAAAAGAATGGAGAGTTTAACACCAGGATTTGATAGATTTATCTTCAGTTCTCTTTTTTTCTCCTTCTCTGTTGCTGTGTTTGTTCCTGCGGTTTAATCCCTGGTACCTTTGTTCCCTTTTACGTCTTGTGACATCTGGCAGTTGCCATGTTCCACTTTATGTTTTACTTTCTTGAAAGATGAAGCACGTGTGTATGGACTTCACATCCATAAGCAAATTCTGAAGCTATTCATTCTCATTTAAGGGCCTGGCATTTAAAGGTATTAAGAATACAGTCTAGATAGATATAGGATAGTTACTATCTTATATAGTCAGAGGTGAATACTAAATTATAAATGCAGTAAATTTGCTGACATTTTGAATCTCCAGAACATCAATAAAGTCAGTGCCAAAAAAACGACATTTATAGGGCGTAGATAAGGAGCGTGTCACACTGCATTTTATGAATCTTGTGATTTATAGGTTCCATAGTGCAGTTAATGAGCTATTGTACTGTGTTTCATGCTAAAACATGCCAAACATAACAGAGCCAAGCTTTCCATCCTATTATCCTATCCATTTAGTAAGTTAGCAAGTATTGTTACTGTCCTCTTCTCCTTGATCCAAATCGATTGTAATGCCACTATCCTCTCCTCTCTGGACATGCACATGCACATGCAAGCAAGCAAACATATCAGTTCCTAATAAGTGTGTTTTTCTCTTTTCTCGTATAATCAGATGTGCTCCTCTCTTCAGTCTGATTGACAGCCTGTGGCCTCCCACTCTGCCCCTCAGAGTGCATGGAGACTCTCTCAGCTGTGAGGAGGTATACCCATCTACACCCTTACTGCAAACACAGTCAGAGAGAGAGAGAGAGGAAAGAACGAAAGAAAGAAGTATGACATTCAAAAGCAGGAATGGAGGAATAGATAGCAAACAGTCAGAATTCACATTCAGTTGTTGGTCAGCATTGTTTCTTTGCACAGGTGTGTACAGGTGTCCATGAGGGTATTTAGTAGTCATCTTAATTAGGGGGTTCAATAATTCCACAAATTCTTCTCCTGTCGGTCCTCTATCTCACTTCCTGTTGAAGCTGCCAACGTCTGTAGTCATCTGGTGTGTCATATTAATGATGCATGTCACCTGCCTGAGTCAGCCAGTCCTGCACGGAGGACAAAAGAGCATGGTAGTTCATGCTCATGGTGTTTTATGATACACTGGAGATGGAAAATATCTGTGTGTAGGCTATTCAATAACAACTCTTAAATTGTGAAATGGGGTGTATTCACCAGATGAAGAGTGAGTTCATTGCCAGGTAAACACAGAAGAGCTATGGTAAAACAACAGAGCAGAAGCAGGGTTTAGGCCCCTTGATATGTGAGTCATATGTTGTAATTTTAAAATGATTGGTGCTGAGGGCTTTAATAAGTAGGTATTTAGCCTTTCTTGTTCTTGGCTCCTTCTCATCTCCTTTACAAGTGACACCTGTATGGAGAGACCTAAAGGCATTCAAAATGACACACTTTTTTCACCTCCAAAACGCAAGTATTCCAAATAGTGAGTGTTTATAGCAAGGTGGAAATTGAGATTGAGTACATGGTGTTGCTAATATTATATTATACTTAACTAAATAGCTAGCTTAGCAGAGACTCCCTGACTAAGACAACAGCTAAGCAGCTATCCACTGGTGGAAAAAAAAGTGACCTAAAAGGTTTGACTATTTTTAACTTTGAGCGCCTTGCGTTTGTAGGAGCGGCACATAAATACGCAAGGTGCGTTGCAACGGTCAATATTCATGATTCCATAGAGAATTTGAGGTGTTCGCCTGGGGGTGAAGAGCATGTGTCAGAGTGAATGCCTCCTTTAGGATCCATAGCCCCTCTCTGCTCAAACGGTTTGGTACTCTAAAGAGGACATCCCAAAAGGGCTCCTCGCTGTGGCTTCAGCATGTGGTGTTTTGCTGTGTGTCACAGAACAGAACTGCAGCAGCGGCTCCCAGCTTCTGTTACCGGCTATCAGGCAATGAGGCGTCAGTGGTGCTGAGTCAAGAGATGCCGCGGTCCCTCCTTTATCGGCCGCCTGTGATGCTCAGCCTCCAGGAGATCCTACAGGTAGATCATTTGCTCTCAAGCAACAGGGCCCAACACCACACACACACATCACACACTCGTTTCTTCATGCCAAGCACTTTAATCCGGCCCGCCCAGCATTTAATTAGGTTATCAGGCTGCTCGCTATTCGTTTCCTGCGTTAGACAACGTTGTGGTTAGCTTTATTGCAAACTGCTTTTCACTCTTCTTAGAGAATGTTTACAATGTCAATGTCAAAACATCATGTTACATAGAGATGATACTCTTTGTAATCTCCATTGCAGATCTAACTTGAATGTTATGCTACTCCATTTAATTGGGAACGCGACTGAGTGTGCACGAGAGGGAGAGAGAGAACGGCAAGTTCCAGCTGGCTTGTCATGTTGATAATAGAGTACCGAAGCCATGACGTAGCGTTGCCAAGGCGGCAATTTCACTGGATCTAAACAAATCAATCTACCATTAGAAAACACCATAGCGGTGGCTTTCTTAATTTATTTCAATAATTTTACAACGTTTCTAAGACGTTAGTATATTTTTTTTACACTGTAGGAATCACATACTACAACATATATTCATACCAACACGATCAAATTCGTGACTACAGAGTTTTATTTTAGCATGGGTTTCCTCCGTAAAAGAGACCTGCATGTAACTTCACAGCATGAGGTTAAATTCCTTAAATTCACAGACGTGTTTTGGCTTTATTTTTTTGGCAAAAAACGTCGCTCTTAACAGCCGCCAGTCTTTGAGAAGATGTGAAATATCCACTGGAATTTTGTTTCTTTCTATTACACCTGCCAGGGAATCAGTGTTATGTGTCTAAGCTGCTGCCTAGCAGGTAAAACACGTTTAAATGGATATATTTATTTTTATTAGCTAGAAATTATGCCACATGTCTACATTCCATGCTATTTATGCCACTTCGAAAGTTTGTTTAGATCCAGTGATTCTGCCGTCATGGAAATGCTACGTAACACTTTGGGACTCTATTGATATCTCCTTCTTATAAGAAACTTTTAAAAGGAAGTCATGGAGGCAACAGTAGTTTCCACTACTTTACATTTAAATGATATAAAACAATGATATAAATCGGCTTACCGACCAATTTTCAAAACCCAATGTGGCCCTCGAGCCAAAAAGTTTGCCCACCCCCACTCTATTGTCACATATTATTCCAGTTTAGTTTCATACTTTTTAAAAATCATTTTAATAGTATATATACTGTATGTTTTCTCAAAGCTTTTCCTGATAAGTCTAAAAAAGCCTTCTTTTTTGCATTATATAATGCTCATGTGAAACTACCCGCCCAGCATTTAATTAGGTTATCAGGCTGCTCGCTATTCGTTTCCTGCGTTAGACAACGTTGTGGTTAGCTTTATTGCAAACTGCTTTTCACTCTTCTTAGAGAATGTTTACAATGTCAATGTCAAAACATCATGTTACATAGAGATGATACTCTTTGTAATCTCCATTGCAGATCTAACTTGAATGTTATGCTACTCCATTTAATTGGGAACGCGACTGAGTGTGCACGAGAGGGAGAGAGAGAACTGCAAGTTCCAGCTGGCTTGTCATGTTGATAATAGAGTACCGAAGCCATGACGTAGCGTTGCCAAGGCGGCAATTTCACTGGATCTAAACAAATCAATCTACCATTAGAAATCACCATAGCGGTGGCTTTCTTAATTTATTTCAATAATTTTACAACGTTTCTAAGACTTTTTTACACTGTAGGAATCACATACTACAACATATATTCATACCAACACGATCAAATTCGTGACTACAGAGTTTTATTTTAGCATGGGTTTCCTCCGTAAAAGAGACCTGCATGTAACTTCACAGCATGAGGTTAAATTCCTTAAATTCACAGACATGTTTTGGCTTTATTTTTTTGGCAAAAAACGTCGCTCTTAACAGCCGCCAGTCTTTGAGAAGATGTGAAATATCCACTGGAATTTTGTTTCTTTCTATTACACCTGCCAGGGAATCAGTGTTATGTGGCTAAGCTGCTTCCTAGCAGGTAAAACACGTTTAAATGGATATATTTATTTTTATTAGCTAGAAATTATGCCACATGTCTACATTCAATGCTATTTATGCCACTTCGAAAGTTTGTTTAGATCCAGTGATTCTGCCGTCATGGAAATGCTACGTAACACTTTGGGACTCTATTGATATCTCCTTCTTATAAGAAACTTTTAAAAGGAAGTCATGGAGGCAACAGTAGTTTCCACTACTTACCACTACACTACTTTGTCATTGTAATCATTTAAATGATATAAAACAATGATATAAATCGGCTTACCGACCATTTTTCAAAACCCAATGTGGCCCTCGAGCCAAAAACTCAACCCCACTCTATTGTCACATATTATTCCAGTTTAGTTCAGTTTAAAAATCATTTTAATAGTATATATACTGTATGTTTTCTCAAAGCTTTTCCTGATAAGTCTAAAAAAGCCTTCTTTTTTGCATTATATAATGCTCATGTGAAACTACAACCTACTTTATAGAATGTCATCTTTTCTTATCAGGGTGGAAAAGAAGGTGGTCGCTATAGCTTCACAGCAAATGTTGTGTTCAGACGTTTACAGGTAAGGCCACCAAAATGAACATTTTGTGTAAGTGTATGGCTGCAAGTGTTGCAGAGTGTCAGTTTCAAGATAACCCATCTGTGGTTTTATATCTGGATGTAGGTTATTTAACGAGACCAAATCATGGTCAGAGGAAACTGTGCTCCACATGTACTTTTCACATCATGAAGGGAGGAGTTGTGAATAGCTGTGGGTTGTCAGGGCAACTTTTAATGGAAACATGTAATATTGAGGCTTACAGATGTGATTTGACTAAAGCTGATTCCATCAACCTAGGTCGTATTAAACCCTGTGCGAGGTAATCCAACTCCCTCCAGTGATTTCGTTATTTGACTTTAAGATTTTATGCCAATTTCATGCGGTTATATTTAGGACTTCCCATTGGAATGGTCAAAATGAGCTTGAAACCGTGGGTCGAAATCCAGCTATGGATTGTCAGACTGTCATCGAGACTGCATATTGAATTGACGGCATGTTCGAAGATTCAAAACTTCTACTTGTGAAGTGTGTTTTTTCACGTATCAGTGTTTTTTACTTTCTGAATGCCGGATGCACGCTTACACCACCTGAGACGTTTTCTGTAACAAAACATAAACTCAGCCGTGAGTAGCAGCCGTGGCCTACTGGTTAGCACTTTGGACCTGTAACCGGAGGGTTGCCGGTTCGAACCCCGACCAGTAGATATGGCTGTGAGCAAGGCACCTAACCCCTCACTGCTCCCCGAGCGCCGCTGTTGATGCAGGCAGCTCACTGTGCTTCACCTCACTGTGTGTACACTGTGTGCTGTGTGTGTTTCACTAATTCACGGATTGGGATAAATGCAGAGACCAAATTTCCCTCACGGGATCAAAAGAGTATATATACTTATACTTATCAAGAGACTCGTGAAGGAGACCTGAAAAGACACTGACCCTTTCTTGCTCTAGATTTATGACATTTCCCAAAGCAGCAGTAAGTAAAACAGATAGGCGTGTACAGCTAAATGACATCTCTCTCACTCTTCTAGAGACAGAGATTAAAAACGGCAGATTCTCTACCTTGGAGTCCCCTGATATGAATACGATATTAATTCCACTGAAGCTTGTCTCAGCATCAGGCCATATGTCCTCACAACTCTGTGTAGCTGTGAGATGCTATCTCCTTTTTCTAAAAGACTAAATCATTGGTAGAGTTCTAGAATATTTTTTCTTGTATTTTTTTTGTCACTTTTAGTGTTTACATAAAATCTGTTTTGTGAGGTGGAGGCAAAAGAATGCATGCGTGTGGAATGTTGAATACTACTGTACAAATGCCAAGATATTTCTTCTTTTTTTTTTTCTCCTTTGTTTTATTCTCTGGTAGGTTAAAGAAAAAAAGTCCTGAGTCCACTGTTGGGTGGCGTTAGATTGTTCTAGCATTTGACTCTGGAACAGACTGGCTGTTATCTTTAGCATTGATTCCAAACATGTTTACCTTTGAACTCTTAAAGATAACTAGAGCAGTGGCTCTAACACGTAATGCACACACACCTTTTATCATTAACCATTTCATGTTTGTCTTGAATGGATTGGTATTGTTCTGAAAAGAGTGGGATGGTGAATTGTGCATTATTTACAGACGTATTATTTAATTTAAATCAGGATTCCTTTGCAATGACCAGATTTGGTCAACTGGAAATTCCACTATGAAAAATTACAGGTATTTCTCAAGTTACTTTCTTTCTCAGGTTACGTTCTTCCTCCTCCGACTTAACATCCCTTCCTATTTTCTAAATGCCAGAGAATCCATTTATTATCAGATAGAGACAACATTTTAATGCAGCTCTGTAATTTAAATACTTAATACTGGTCCGTGTACTGTATTTGATCCATCTTCCTGTCACACAAAACAATAGCTGTTCTTGGAATGACCTGAAACTGAAAAGAAGGCCTAGTTGGGTATCCATTATCATATGATTTGCATGTGATGCCAGTCCAACCTTGGCAGGGAGGAATCAGTATCATCACTGTTGCAATGATAACCCAAATTGACCCAGATTGTACCTAGATTGTATTGTTACCATCTCAGTGAAAATGGTCACTTTCCCATGTTATTTACTTGGTCACATGTGTATGTCCATGAACAGGCTGATAATGTGCACCACTACCAAAACAGTGACTGGGAAGGTGACTGTACTACTAACCTTTGAAACTAACATGCTAACACTAACATGATAGCCTGATTAAGGGTTGAGGTGCTTTGAAAGCCAAACATCAATGTAGCGCTATAGACAAGTTAGATTTGTATTGATTATAACCAAATGATTGTGCATTGTATTCATAACCAAAGTGTAACAAGAGCTACTTGTGAGATCTCACAGCGCAGACTCAGTCAAGACAACAGTGTACTCAGTGAAGTGGGTTTATTCACAGGCTGCTCACACCACAGAAATCCCGTGCACAGCAGAACACTCCCGCAGACCGGAGCACTCTTGCAATATTTCTATCAACAGAAATTTCTTAATTTTAACTAAAGTGTCTTTCTCTCGTCTCTTTAACCAAAACTCTTCTCTCAAACAAACGTTCTCTTTTGTTAGCGTGGTATCCATCTGTCTGTGGCAGCTTCTCTGGATCCAGCACACTACTAACAATGAAAGGGAGAGCTTTATTAGCTAACTCATCACAGCTGTTTTAATTAACCCACTCCAGGCCTGCTCCCTGAACCAATTACCCCCGACTCTCTCCTGCAACCACACCCCACCACCACACAATGGTTGTAACATCATCTGAGAGCAATATACTGTATTTTACACATCACACCACTTTTGGATAGCAGTATGTTTATGTAAAGATGTTTATATTAGTCAGTGTTTCTTTATAAGCATGTCTGGAAGAACCTTTCCACAGGCACTAAATATCGCTTCGCTTTGTTACCAATTGCAACTTGCTTACAGTGTAAAATTAACCTTATGACACCAACAGGACTAGACATTATATTTCAGATGTTAAATTGATAACCAAAAGTGAAATAGATAACAAGGAATGCTAGCTATTTCCCAACAGATCAACATCCAGCTTGGTTCATAATTGATGGTCGACTCAATCTCAAAAGAGTATTGTAACCTCAGACACAAAGTCATGTCCATTTACTGTAGAATATTCAGAGGATCAGACCTGATCTTGTGCAGTATGCCACACAACTTTTTGAGAAGGCCAAACTGGACTACTACCTGCTTGAGAAGGCCAAACTGGACTATTAACTGCTTGTGTAGTGAGTCCTTCATAGATGATTCAAAATGTAGCCGTGTGTTTGGTCTTTAATCAACCTTATCAGAACTTATGTTTAGACCAACTGTAAGAACTTATAGCTTTTGAATAAGGCAACTTATAAGTATATCTTCAGTATATTCATTAACTACTGGAGTACACTTCTGCAAAGTTTTTTTTAAATGGCAAGTTCTCTGCATTCAAAATGACTTGAAGAAAAATAAGCATTTTTCCAATGACTAGAAGATGATAAATTTGAGTATGTTTCGATGATTAGGGCATCAGTGGTGACACAGGCAGGGATTCAATGAGATACTAGAAATCTACAAGTGATCCTATCTGAATGTGCCATTTCTAGCAAAAAAGCTTTTGTGAAGACATTAGAGATAGTGATGTACATGAAAATCTGTTTTTGGCTCCAATTTTCCCTTCGCGTTTGAAAAGGCATATCAAATTCTATATGATATCGTAACACCCCCAATTATCACCACTTTTGTTCAGAAATTCTAAAACAACGACGTTTTTCAACACTTCAAAATAACATTTGCTAAATTAACCTGACATTTTTCAGTAGCCATAGGTGTGTAGATTTGAACAAAATCTGGTTTGTTTGTTAACGGGAGCATTTACTGCCTGAAATATCCAATTTTGTTTACCACGCTCGGAGTTATAGTGCTGGCCTGATGGGTCGCCTATTTACACCGTTTCAACGGCACATGAACGGTTAGACCGAGAATTCTCGTCGTCAAATTAAAATTCCACTGGAGCTCCAAGCGGTTGTGTACACGCAGCCTTACAACACTGTCTACAGTTCTTTGAGTCACGGTAAAATGTCATTTTTGGTACATAGCTAATTTAGATACACCTATGGTGTGGGTGGTTGCGTTTCTTTAGGAGTCTGCTGTCTTGGTTTGTATAGAAATTGATATTAAGTGACACATACACGCAAGACGGTGGAAATACGGGACCGACGGTAATAGGGGGAGTTACGATAGTTATAATACATGGTAGACACTTTGGACCAAAATATTGTTAAGAAGTATAAACATAACAAAAACGCATGCTTGGCTAAACTCTGGATACTCTTTATCAGTCTTCTTTGATTTCACCCCCAAATGTATACATTGTATGGAACTATTCTCTTCTCTTCCTTTGTGAAGTGCTCTTGGTTTTGTTCCAGGATTGTGGAATGCTGCCATAGTAATCACATATGACTTTCACAAGGGATGCATAGCTATGCTATTGGCCATGCCTGGCACCAAAGCCTTTTTACCATCCATGTCAGTTTGCTCAGACTCTGTCCATTGTATAGAAATAAACATACGCCAGTTTAGCTGTACACACACACACACTCTTATATGTTATGTGCTGTTGTCAGGACTCTGGTTCAGGTGCTGGTGACGCAGAGAACTGGCTGCTTTTTGTGACGGACGCCAGCCTGCAGGATGAGGAAGAGCCCAGGCCAGGCAGCCCCCGCCGGGCGCTGACTGTGTGCTTTAGGCCACCCCACACGCTCCAGCACTCTGTCAGACAGGCCATCACTACGGCATCTTCATCTTCCACCTCGCGCTGCCTCCTCACCTTCAGAGATGCATTATTACAGCGGGGTAACGTTTGACAAAAAAGTGCATTGGATTACTTTGTTTTGTGTCTTTAATACTTAATTCTAATTTGGCTGTGGTCTGTTTGCAAGCACTGCTGGACAGTTCACATGAAGTTGAATTTACACAGGCCCATGAACCCAACACTATTTTGTTAATTACACTCCATATAGATGTGCAAATCTGATTCTTTTAATCGCTGAATAGCACACTGGAGTCGATTGCTGTTACCAGTAGATCAATATGTCTTCTTGTATTGAGTGTAACAGGACACTGCTCCCCCTGCTTAGGTTGTATTGTTTGCTTGGAGCAGACCACTGTCAGGCTGGCTGGGGCACCAGAAGACATCCTGCACCCAGACCCTCTCCCACAGCCCCTTCGACTGGACCAGCTGGGCCCAGAGACGCCGCCCAATACTCTATGCACACTCACGGGTTAGTGCATTCCACTCAACTCCCTCCCGGATCGATTTACACAAGGAACAGCTTATTCTGCTAAAGGGAACCAGTTGTTTGTGGCAGTTTCTGTCATTCTTGTGCTTTTGTCTGGGACCTTGTTGTGGTTAAAAGCAAGCTTTCGTCCTTTGCCATAGTCAATTATTTCTCTTCTTCTTACTGCTCGGCTCTCACAAGGCTGCTCAAATGGTTTCAGTTACCAAATAATGGAGAAGAAGAAAAGACTGATTTATCCTTGTTTCATTGTTGGCCATCGTATTAAGTCTCCTTGTGTTGCTTCTCAGGGGAAATTTTTTTATTTTGATTCCTTTAAGAAAAGGAATTCTTAAAAATGTGGATGTAAGTGTCAAAGACTAAGAAGTGCTGTCACCCTTTGCCACTGTTTATCTTGTCACCTCCTGACTGAGCTGCCCAGTAAAGGCCCATCCCCACTGCCAATGATAACTGCACAGATAAATGTAGCTCTGTTAGTGATATGCGCGTAAGTAAAAGCCTCTCAAAAGTACCCTTCATGTCTGAACGTGACTCCTCTGAAATGCGATGGGTTCTGATTGACCCTGGTTGACCGCTATCATTCACACTACTGCTCTGACAAATGACACCCAGTGATGCGTTAGCTTTATAGTGTGTGGTGTGGACGTTGAGCTGAAGTTGAAAGCATTTTCATAGTTATCTTACAGTCTTGTGAGCAGACCACAGTACATCCTTTTTTATCATTCTGTACTTGGAACGAAACTACTGGTTGAGGTCGTGTTAGTTTCAGTTAGGGCGATGTGTACTCTAGGTTCGGGTGAACGAGGGATAGGTTGTTGCCCTTGTGGCTCCGATATGCTTTGCTGATATGGTCTGATCACCGGGGCTGAGAATTTGTATCAAGCGCATATTATCTCCTGCCAGGTCAGCAAGTTTGCCTGTGCCTTGGCTGCATGCCTTGTTCAGAGCTTTTCTGTATTCCAGCCCAGTGTCATTCCTTATCTGTAGGAAATGCTGTACGTTACATAATGTATGTGTGTGCTTTATGATGATATTTGTCAGATGGTGTCAGCTCAGCTCCTTGGAACGAACTAAAACTTCATAAGTGGTCGGGGTTAGAGCCCTGAGCGTGACCTCTTGGGGAGAAACAACGGCATTCTGGGAGTAAAACTCTCCAAAACACATTGGCTCCTCTTCCCACTCTCACGTCGGCCTCCTAGTGTTCCATGAAAATGCACATGAATAAAGCTGTCTTACATCAAATGAGTCTTGACTGCTTAAACAGACCTTTAGACACCAAAAATGAAATTTCATTTCAGATCCAAATCACTTTACAGTTCAGCATCGGAACAGAAAGGCTTGACGGTACTATAAGCCTTAATTTTACATGTTTGTATAATGAGTCACATGTCAGTTCTTTGTGGTGACCAGGTGAAAAAAGCAGGTAAAGCCACTGCATTGTCCTTTGTGTAGACCAATGCATTATTGTAATTATTGAGTACAGTACAGTGGGACTGTTGGCTTAAGTAAGCTCTCAGATGTTGTTATGAATACATCCATTTGGCTTATATCTAGTCTAAGCAGGTGTGTGGTGCATAACTGTAGCTATTTTCTTAAAGTGAGATTCACCTCTCTGTGTCACTCTTGTCAGGTGTGATTGTAGGTGTGGATGAACAGACGGCTTACTCCTGGCCTGTGTGCAGCCTGTGTGAGAGTGAGCGTCTGGAGAAAGCTCTGGCCATGCAGTGAGTACTCACACACTCATCACTCCCCACCCACTGAACTGCAGTGCAAGGGTTAGCAGCGCTGAGGGTTAATGCTAATCTGTGTCAGATTACTGTTAGCAAGACTTTCAGTTAGAGAGATCACCCTTGCTTCTTAACCTCTGTCATACTGGCTCACCAGACTTTTGCAGTCTTGTAGTTAATCTCCTTGAGGGTAATCTGCAGGCTTATACAGTGAATGGTAACTGGCTTCAATATATGGACGGATGTTTCCTCTGGTAATAGTGTTGTAGGGGAGTTAACTCTTACAGTCCTGCATGAACCTGCAGTATGTTTTGTGCATCTTCTGCAGATAGGAGCCGTCAGTCATGTACCAGTCTTTGCTCAAAAATATTTGTAATATTCTAAAATATTTTTATATATTGTGGTCTCTTACCAGGGAAGGTTTTCTTTGTACTGCTTGTGGTGCAGAAGTAGTCAAACCCATTGTCAAGATGCAGCTTGAAGTGTTTCTAAATTCTCTATCTCTAAGTGACTGCACCATCAAAATTAAGGTAAGGCTTGTTACTTAATTAACTCTGCAAATTCCTTTTTTATCTGTGTAATATAGTTGTTGTTTGGCTTTGTAAATGCAACACCATGCAAAGCAGGAAGACTAGGCAGCATCATTTCAGAGACTAGAGACTTTTCTGACAAGATCATTATCACTTTTTTAAAAAAAAATTCTACGACTTCTTTCCCCTGTCTGTGATAAGACACAGTGAAGTTGATTATCCACCGTGGGCCTGAGTAAAGCCAGTTCCCCAAGTTAGTCAGGAATCAAAAGTAAAGCAGAATTGTAATGTTACTATCTGTGATATGCAAACGCAAATTCACAAAACTCAACATTTTCATAAGGCAGTTAAAACTCCAGAGGAGTGAACCGATTTGATTAATTACAGTGCACTCCCTGGGGGGAAAAAATGGATTTCAGACATTCCTCATAGAGCCTTTGATTACGTTTCTCTGGATGTAATGATAACATCTCTAAATGCTCTCCATCATTTCTGTCTTCCAGCTGCAACAGAAAACGATTGATTCCATTCTGAGCTCATTGGGGGGTGATCCAGAGGTAGGCCTCGTGACTTGACACTTGACACCTGTTTCATGTATGAGTGACTGTGCATGTGTAACATTGGATTAGGCGTACAAATTCCCTCAACTCCCACATCTTTAATTCCTAACAATTGATTAGTGAGAAAGAGACAAGATATGATTTTGTGTTTCTGGTGAAATGACAGTAATTATATGTACTCGCTTACTCTCACTGGCTCGTCTGTTTGGCTGACAGTTCTATGAGGTGGAGAGCGTTCTGGGAAAGGAGGTGGGCCCTGTCAGTGCGTATGTGCGAGTGATCACCAGGACCCCAGGACTGTGGGTGGGCCTGGAGGAAGTCTGCCTTTGACACAACGTGGTGGGCAGCAGCATGGACACCCATCACCCCACAGGCCCGAGCCCTGTGTTCCCAGGTGCCCTAAGGAGTATGTGTTGCCACTGCATTATTCTGGTGGTGTTGTTGGCAATTGGCATGTGCAACATGAGCATGGTGAACAGGGCTAGTAGAACACTACGAGTATGCCTGAAATTACACGGTTGGCCCAAGTAGCATGCACAAGTGTGTGCACAAAAATGTGTCTTGGTAATTAAGAAGTACCAGGGTTGTGGAACGCTGATGTCGATTCCATTTGACTTGGAGCCATGAAATCAAATGACCCTCTGACACACTGTGGAATAACGAGGTGCTGCAAAGTCAGCTGCAAAGCCATTCGACGGACCACTTTAGCAACCATGTGATGGGTTCCACTTCCGTCAACACAATGACGGTGCATCTGTGTTTGTTATGGAGTCCTCTGGATGGCACTAAAGCAATGTGAGACCTTGGCATATTTTACATTCTGTACCTACCTCGTTGTGTATATAGTATTAAATTGGTCCTTAGTGTATACAGATTTGCTTGGAGACTTTCTGCATTTCATTTTCTAGTTTCTGTTCAATAAAGAACATGAACTTCTAAACTGACATGGTTGGTTTATTGGTTTATTTATTTGTGTGTGTGTTTGTGTGTGTGTGTGTGTGTTCACATCCACTTAATATTTCACAGCTGTCCTGAGGTTTGCATTTTTTTTAAAGAACGTATCAGTTTTATTTAACCATGACTTTGGAGGTTGTTTATCTTTTCACACAAACTTGGCATGAATCACTAGAGGTGTGGGCAAATGAGTCCTGCTGATCACTTCTGTGTCAGTATACCAGCAGACTGTCAACTACACTGCAAGACCACCGGCTTCTTAATGTGTTGGTCAGATGCCTTATAATCCAGTTACTACTAATCCACTCATTTTTTATAATCCAGTAACTATTAATTTGTAGAAAAACTGGGGAAATGTTAATGAAACTTGACTTTTAAAGGATGACTCTTGGACATATTTTGATATGTACTATTCCATATAATTCCATTTTGCACTGCCTGCTGGCTCTAGCTCCTTTCAGAAATGTCCAACATGTCACAAGCAGGCACTGCTACATACTTTACATTTTACCTTGAGAAGGCTGTGCCCCTGAACACTCCCCTCCCCCTTCAGACTCTGAACTCACATTGACCAGTCCATGCTTCAAGATTTCAAGTCATTTTATTACAGATTTCACAGATTTCCCAACTTTTATACAAACCATATAAAAATTTTAAACATGCTCTGGCATTTGTAAGAAGTTTGGAATAAAAAAAAACATGTACCATGACAAATATATGAAGTTTGAGAATAATTTAAAAATAGAAAAATTCAAAAATATATATATATATATGTGGCAGCATAGACTGTGATAGCCATATTTTCAGTGTCAAAAATCATCTGGTGTAACTTATGTACAATTGCTACAGAGAATATGTCCATTGAGGTATATTTTCAGAGTTCAGGGTCTCTGGAGATGTCACCGACTGTCCACGGACAGAGTCGCCCCGAAAGAAGAGCTGGGGAGCTGCTTGAAGAAGTTCCTCAAGCTTGAAAGTTCGCGAGTTAGCTGCTCGATTGTTTTGTGCAGACGCTCATTCTCCGAACTCAGTTCAATCATCTTTTGCTGCATGTCCAGGTTGCGCATCTTCGCCTTGTCCCTGCTTTTACGCACAGCGATGTTATTCCTCTCCCGTCTCTGGCGATACTCTGGACTGTATCGATCAAGGCTCTTTTTACCCTTGTCTTTTCCCGATTTTCGGGGGCTGCCTCCGATGGAAAGGGGCTCTGGCGTAGTTGGTGGGGTGGGCTGTCCTGTGTGCAGGGTCATCGATGTCTGCGCACAAGTCTCTATCTGCGAAGGGAGCGACGAAGACATGTCACTGTCACTCCAGTCTGGCTCCTGTTTGATGGGCGCGCTGAACACACCTTTCTCGAAGCTATCCGGCATCCTCTCCACGTCCTTTTGGATGCCGACGCAAAATGAGCTGGTTGTCAGCAGCGGGTGACTGGACGGTGCATTGGGCAAGCAGAAGTCAGCTTTCTCTTGCTTCACAGTGTTGTTGAACAGATCTGCAAACAGCTCGTCGTTGCAGAGTTCCAGGTTGGGCACCGACGACATCGAGTCAATGTACGAGCTGAAGTCAATAGCGCTCTCGTCGTCGTAGATGGCTGGCGCTGTGCTCAGCTCGACCATACTCGTGTCCTCCCCCATCCCATCACCTCGCATGGTTTTGCAGTCTCCGGGGACACTGCTCAGTTTATTGTCGTAGAAATTTGTAGGCTCCATCGCCCAACTCATATTGCATGGTGAAGACACGCACTGCGAATCCAGGTTGTATATGTCACACATGAACGCAGCTGGCCTATCGAAGATGTTTGGATTACTTGTCAGGTAAAAACAAAAAAAGGCCGGATTTATGCTGTCAGTTGCTAAAATGTCTTTCAACAGCTAGGCTAAACACTCGGCGTCAAATCACTGGTGTTCCCTTGGCCTAGGTAAATCCTGATTCCAGTTTTTGAGCTTGTCAAGCTTGTTTAGGTTAAGTGTCACTGAGATCGCGCTTCTCTGAAACAACCTGTGGCTTGCTCAGTGAATATGTATGCCCTCCTTTGCCTACGTCAGATGCTCACCACCCCTTCTTTGACAAGCCAGTGAGGTCCAGAACGGTCACATGGTGCTTCTCCACTCCTATTTGAGGAGAATAGGGTGTGCACACACCTCCCACTACTACGACTAGAATGTTGATGGGACAAGTTAGAACTACTCTGCTTTTATAAACAACCGTATGTGCTTTCTTCTGTCCGACTGTTTGCCTAAGACAACCCACACACCTTCCAGGAACAAGCAAAATGCAACTAGTCAACAAGAACAGAGCGGATGTCGATTGGCCCAATCAAACTGAATAAAGACATTTTACATCTAGATGCATCATAGCATGGCATAGCATGAGTTTTTCCTCCATAAGATTTTCTATTTCTTATCTATTGGATAATAATAATAATAATATTTATTTATAGCACTTTTCAAGCAGTGAGCACAAAGTGTGAGCATTTTTTCTATGCACAAAGTGCAACAAATAAGGACATATAACTGTATTTCATTTAATATTATACAATTGGCGGTTGAAAATCATATTGATTTTTGAAAACATGGCTTAATGTGTTTTTACGACATGAATGTATAGGCTATTCGATTTAATTCCAAAGCCATAAATTATAAGACGACTTAGGCCTATGTGTTACCGTGCCTTCCACACGTGGAGAACATCGTCTTGTGTTTTTCCAGTCGGAATTTCCCGGAATGCCTACTAAATCGGATCATGTACGCCACCCAGCGGTTGTACCAATAATAATGTAGCTGCGCACTCTAGTTCCAGCATGCGGGCTCTGCCGACACCCTGTGGGACTGTCTACATTGTAGATGATACCAGAGACTTCATTAACGATTATATGTATACGGTTACACGCTACTTAAAGGTACCAATAGCAATATAAAGTGTACGCATTTAATCCCGTGTAGACCACACGTAAACCTCCACCAAAAATGTCCAAGTTGCGCTCAGGCTGTATTTTGCCCTATCGCCATCTAGCGAACATTATTATGTGTCGAGGGATTTTAGAAATTTGCCGCGAGTTTATTCGGTGATACCAATTGGTGTGGGGGGGTTCAGTTTCAAGATATCTACAAATAATTCAAGATTACGCAGTTGATACCACATATACCGCATATTGTGTTATTATATGTGGTATTTTACTATATCTAATCAAATATCAAAAATCATTATGTACGATTTAACCGTATTTTGTTAGAGTGCACTGCGCAGGATCTCCATTGCAGAAAAATAATAACGCCCGAGTGTCATGATTGGTGTAATTCTTCGCGGGAAATTTGCGTCACTGGTGCAATTTCGCGCCAACTTCATTGTCGGAGAGGAACATTGGAGCAGGTGGGTTGCTGATATGTTTTGGTAAATCGCAGACGCTTTAATGTTACATACAATTATCGCTGTGTGATGCCTTTGTTTGTTATATTAAAGTTCTCTGAACTTGTACAGAAAATAAGCTTATCATGTTTTGGAGCATTAGATATTACTGTTTGATGGCGTTAACGTCGAGAGGTTAGCATGGTTAAGGCAGCCATGATCGGACTTCAATTTTAACGTTAAGTTAACTTGCTGGAAAAGACTATGCTTGTGCTTCCTAGATATCTATCTTGTCATTAAAGTGCCAAGACTGTGCGTTTTGTATTTGTGTTGGTCGGCAATTTCGCGTTGTTGGACGTTCAGTGATGCTATTAAAATGAGATGCTTCCAGTAACTTAACCGTCTTATTAACGTTAGCTGCCTTGTTGGTAACCGTGTCCTCTTGTAGTCTGCCAAGTATTTGACGATTTCAACATTCACTTCAACTTCAATGATGTAGAGAAACATTTAATCGACGGTGCTTTGTTGTCAGACAATGATATATTGCCCTTGATTGTAAGAGTTAATGTAACTTCGGATTCTAACATTGACTCTCTAAGGTCACACACTAATTAACGTTACGGTCATTGTGACATCTTCAGGAACATTGATTGTATGTGTTTTAAAATGTTAGCATTGTTTCATGGTTTGCATCAGTGTATCATTTTGTTAATGCAATTAACTCGTCCTCAAACTGTGCTTTTCATTAGAAAAAATAATTTGTGCCCAAGATGTCTTCGCCAACTTCAACACCAAGTCGCAAGCGTGGAAGGACCAGCAATCCTCCAACACGTACGGCCTTATCAAACACCACTCAACTTAATTTCAATCTTGCTAGTAGAGAAAAAAATGTTAATTGTTTTTAACACTTTTTGCCTTCCACGCAGCTGGCAGTGAGGACCCGCTGTCCCCTCCTTCCCAGCGGCCCAGGTCCCAGGACACGTCTATCGGGGACCTGCAGCCCATGCCCACCTCCCCAGCCACAGACATGTGTAGTCCCAATCCTCAGGACACATCTCTCTTCTCCAGCCCTAGGCGCTCAGGTAAACATTTAGCCCTGTTAGAACGCCAGCCGTGTCCCTGTTTAGTGCATAGATGCATATAGACGAAGATGGATAGATTAATGCAAATTTGAGGTGTTGCATGCTCAAAGCATCTCACCATGTCGGAATGTTATTGCACTGCATGAAGTGCATAAAGTGTTTGACATGGGCATCAAATTCAGATAACATCAGATCTTAAATGTAATCTCTCGCTCAGTGCTCCCCAGCGAAGTGGACGTGAGTTCCCCACTACTGTATGGGACGCCCAGCTCCCGTGTGGAGGGGACGCCCCGTAGCGGGATCCGTGGAACTCCGGCTCGCCAGCGAGCCGATCTTGGGTCGGTCAGGAAGGCCCCTCAGGTGGACCTCCTCTCAGAACCTGTGAGTGCTTATGTGTAGTACTTCAACCATACCTGAGTGTGGCCTAAACTGTGAGGAGTTTGGAACACGTATTCTGTACATTTTAAGAACTTGTTCTGAGATATTTTAATATATTTATCAATAAAGATGTATGTTGTGCATGCAAATTCTACCAAGAAATGCACAGATGAATGAATGAGTAATTCCTGTGTGAAATCTGGTCATGAGTCTCAGTTTATTTTCAAGTTTACAGTTCTGTTGAAATTAGACTTCTGCATGGAAAATTTTGAAGTTGAGCATGCTTATTAGTTTGATGCAACTCAAAGCATTGTCAGTATTGTAACTGAAGTTATTCCCAGAACTGGTCTTCAGTTTGTCATTGGCAAAGACAGTAGTGCAATCCCAGTGCGATGCAGACTCATTGATGTGTGTGTGTCTCTCCTGTCAGCCCTCTGGAGACAATGCAGTGGCTAGTGATCAGGCTGCAGGGCAGAGGCTGGTCATCTGGGGAACTGACGTTAACGTAGGCACCTGCAAGGAAAAGTTTCAGGTATGACCTGTCAATCCTGTTCCTGTGAGCGGTCATGTGCGTTTGAAAGACCGCTTGGGGCTCTCTGTATTTGTTTGTTTGTCTTACTCTGTAGTCAGTATTGGCTGACTTTGAGTAAGGTGTAAAGATGTTATACTTTAAAGTAAATTACATTTTCTAATATAACTGACGTAAAGGAACTTTGTCATCAAAGCAGTATCGCATTGTTCTACATGGAGCAGATGTGTGAATTGGGTGCAATTGTTTCTTCAGAGATTCCTGCAGCGCTTCATCGATCTCACCTCCAGAGAGGACGAGAATGCTGGGCTGGATCTCAACGAGCCCTTGTACATGCAGAAACTAGACGAGGTGAGACAAGACTACATGAAAGTAAACACAAAGCAGTCAACAAGTGCTCAAAATGTTTGGAAACTGTTGGAAAACCATTCCCAGTGTACAACATAAGGTGGTTAAGCGTATACCAAAGAGTGTGAAATGCTGTTGTCTAGGGCTTAAACAAATACTCGAATAATTCGATTACAAAAAATGATCGAGGCAGGCTTTGTTTAATTCCTGTCACTTACATTATTTGACCTTATTAAGTTGGCGCGATGACTTGAGAGCCAATAAACCGTCTGTGAAAGGCAGAGAATGTCCAATGTTTTGGGATCATTTCAAACTTAGAATAGAAGACAAGGTGCAATGTGTCCACCGCAAAGCAGAACTGCCGTACCACAACAGCACGTCAACGATGATTCATCATCTGAGCTGAAAGCATCCAGTTGTTAACACCAGCTCACCAAGCGTAGCTGACACAAGGCAACGTAAGCATTATTAGCTGAATTAATGTATTAGCTAGTTAGAAGGTAAGGTATTTGTAGTAGCTGTAGCCTAATGTTGTGAGTCGATATAATTGATGTTAAGTTGTGGAAACTTTAAGTAGTGAACTAATTCATGTAAAATTGCAAGTGAGCGTTACACCTAAAAACTCATCACACACTCATCTCGTCTTTCTCTCTCACACATACACACACACACACTCTTCTGGTGTTAGGTTAGGCTACCTCACCAAATAGGCCTACCTCAGAAATAATCATTATTGCCTTTACAACATTAATAAACTGCACTTAATGATAATCGCTAGAAAACTCAATTCTTTACTTTATTAATCCCCAGGGGAAATTCAAGTATCTCTCTATCTCTCTCTAGTAAAAATGGGCTGCTTAAGGGCCTACTGGTTGCTTTGTTTACTTTTTTTTTGTTTATTACTACATAACCCCTCATGTTAATTCATAACTTTGTGTCTTAAAACATTACAATGTGTCCTATACTTGGGAAATTACAGTATATGCCATAACTTAAGGACCTATCTGGTCATATTGTTGATCTAACATGTCTGTGTTCTCCACAGATCAGCGTTGTTGGGGAGCCCGTGCTGAATGTGAACTGTGGCCATGTGCAGTCTTTTGATGCCGATCTGTACAGACAGCTCATCTGCTATCCCCAGGTAAGACACCCCATTCGTGTCAGTTTGCCCAGTTGAGCAGAACACTGCATGTGACAATTAGTAGCTCTGGTCAGTTAAATCTGGAAGGCCTCTCATGGTTTGCCCTTGTCTGTTTACAGGAAGTCATTCCTACATTTGATATGGCAGTCAATGAGCTCTTCTTCGAGCGTTACCCAGATTCCATGCTAGACCATCAGATCCAAGTGCGGCCGTACAACGCCCTCAAAACCAGAAACATGCGCAGCCTCAACCCTGAAGGTAAACATGCCAGGTAGAACGGGAGGCCGGAAGTGTTATTTTAACACGTGATCTAATGACACATATCTGCTA
The DNA here is from genome assembly GCF_018492685.1 of Alosa sapidissima. NCBI lineage: Eukaryota > Metazoa > Chordata > Actinopteri > Clupeiformes > Clupeidae > Alosa > Alosa sapidissima. The sequence continues at coordinate 11,986,525 of NC_055957.1, forward strand.
TTTTGACTGGAGTGAGGAGGTGTGCTCACCTTTACTCTTAAACCCTGTTCTAACTCTGGGTAGCCGGTCATAACAAAGTTATGTGACATCTGTTCAGAAGCAGGCATCATTCCATTGCAGACACATTTTGAATATGAAACAGCTGTGAATTTGAGAAACACATGAGTTTGCCAGTGTATATGTATACACCTGTTATGCATTTTAATGTTTTTATGATCTTGTTATGTAATATTATCTGAATATAACTCACAAGTGGTGTTTTTCTATTGCCACCTCTCATAAAACTGATATATTTAGCATGTAGTTATGCTTACCTAGCCAAGATGTGTCTGAAACTAGAGCAACAGCAGTGTTATTCCAGCACCATCAGGTTCAAGCCTCAAGATCTCGCTCACACCGCCCCCCCCCCCCCCCCCCCCCCCCCCCCCTTTCTGTCTTTCTTATGGACCTTCCCTATTATAGACATTGACCAGCTCATCACAATCAGTGGCATGGTGATCCGCACGTCCCAGCTGATCCCAGAGATGCAGGAGGCCTTCTTCCGCTGCCAGGTGTGTGCGTTCAGCACGCGCGTGGAAGTGGACCGTGGCCGCATCGCTGAGCCTGCCGTCTGCCGCAACTGCAACACCACCCACAGCCTGGCCCTGATGCACAACCGTTCCGCCTTCTCCGACAAACAGATGGTGCGTGTGGCACTGGGGCCCTGTGCTTTCAAGTGCCCCTGTCAACAGATGCTATGTCAGGGGATCAAAGCACTGATTTCAGTTACCAAGGGAACGTGTGCTGTGATATTTGGGATAGATGTTTTGTGTGATCTTTGTGTCGCCCCAGGTAAAAAAAAAAAAAAAAAAAGTAAGTTTGTCAGTAACCCTTGAGCTAGATCTTAAAAGCAAACTGTTTTCAGCCTCTAAATATGCATTACTTTCAGAGTATAACCTTCACATATTCTATGAAGGGTAATCCTGTGATTGAGATTAAGAATATGATCTGGATGAAGTGTGTATGTATGTGTGTACCCCATTTGTTTGTAGTTGGGCACTAACAGTTTAGCACCATGTTTCTATGAGGCTGATCACGTTCTCACGACGCCATGAATGCTGTTTTCCAGATTAAGCTGCAGGAATCTCCGGAGGACATGCCTGCTGGTCAGACCCCTCACACCACTGTGGTCTACGCTCACAATGACCTCGTGGACAAAGTCCAGCCTGGAGACAGGATCAATATCACAGGTACAGGAGGAGGGGTTGAAGCTGTATGAAACGGCCTTCTGGCCTTGAACTTTTCTTTACTTTTTTTACTCAGGAAGTGTTTCGCTGAGAGGACTGTTAACCAGTTGGGTCTATTATTGGCTGTATATTGAGTGAAAATGACCCTGTACTTGCATGGTGTATTGTAATCCATTGGGTTTGTAAATGTTTAATGTCATTTAGAGTCAAGTCATGTAGCACATTTCATACAGAGGTGATGGATGGTGATCAGGTTAATCTCATTCCTCTATTTCTAAAGCAAAACTTCCCTCCTCTCCTCTGCCGCAGGCATCTACAGGGCCGCCCCGATGCGTGTGAACCCCAGGCAGAGCCAGGTGAAGGCTGTGTACAAGACTCACATCGACGCCATCCACTTCCGCAAGACAGACGAGCGGCGCCTGCACGGGGTGGACGAGGACGGCGACCAGAAGCTCTTCACCGAGGAGCGCGTGCAGACCCTCCGCGAACTGGCCGGCAAGCCCGACGTCTACGAGCGCCTCTCTTCTGCCCTGGCGCCCAGCATCTACGAGCACGAGGACATCAAAAAGGTCAGTAGGGCCTCTCGCAAGTCCCACTGTCAGCGTAGGGCTCAGGTTGTGTACCTGAGTTGAGATAGAAGGAATGTCATTGGAGACGTGTGTGTGTGTGTGTGTGTGTGTGTGTGCCTGGAGCGCCATGCAAAAATCAGAGTTAAATATTTAGCATTTAAATTTTTTTTGCTGCAGATTTAAGATTATATGATGGGTGGATCATATGATTTTGATTAAGTATAATTAATACATTCTGAGGATAGTTGAAACATCATCTTTCTGTCTGCCATAGGGAATCCTCTTGCAGCTCTTTGGCGGCACACGGAAGGACTTTAGCCAGACGGGCCGCGGCAACTTCCGTGCCGAAGTCAACATCCTGCTCTGTGGCGACCCTGGCACCAGCAAGTCTCAACTGCTGCAGTACGTCTACAACCTGGTGCCGCGTGGCCAGTACACCTCAGGCAAGGGCTCCAGCGCCGTGGGTCTGACTGCCTATGTCATGAAGGACCCTGAGACGCGACAGCTGGTCTTGCAGACGGGCGCGCTGGTGCTCAGCGACAACGGCATCTGCTGCATTGACGAGTTTGACAAGATGAGCGACAGCACGCGCTCAGTGCTGCACGAGGTCATGGAGCAACAGACACTCTCCATCGCCAAGGTAGCGTAAAGAGCACTGTGTTTGTGTGTGGCTTCTCTGACAAGATGAAATATAGCATATTGTTTAACATGACTGCTAAGCTATTTGCAAAAAGAGTTTTGAATAGGTGTCCATTTTAGACTGCTACCATTTTTTGTTTTGTACAGTCATTAGCATTTGCCCCGATGTGTCGTAAAAATGCCAGGACGCACCTGACCCACCACACACTCTGCTTTTCTCAGTCAAGGATTCGTGCTTGGTAGTCCCGCCGAGTCGAATCCTTCACAGACGAGGCAAGGCTTCTTCTTAGCATACGGAAAACACGCAATGGAACAGACTAGCGAGTGTGCAGGAAGCTGCAGGTGCATTATTAAAAATCAAGTGTGCGCACAGGATTGTGGGTATTCCACTACACGCATGCATCCTTGAAAATCTCAGAACGAAGAACTCGGTACTTGATAGAATTTTAAAGCTCCCTTGACATTGAAACAGTGCTTGGTGAGATTTGACTATATAACGTCCTTGAAAGAGTGGCTTTGAAGGACCCATCCTTGACTTAGAGAACCGATCTCTGATTTAGAATTGCTCTCCTTTGGCCATAGGCTGGAATCATCTGTCAGCTGAATGCTCGCACTTCCGTCTTGGCTGCCGCCAATCCAGTGGAGTCTCAGTGGAACCCAAAGAAGACCACTATCGAAAACATTCAGCTGCCCCACACACTCCTGTCCAGGTCAGGATCTCTGCCGAGATGACTAGAAATATTTAGCTTCATATATAGTTGCACGTCACAATTCAACATCAATGTCTTATTTTACCATCATTGTGTATGTATGCATCGTTCATGTATGAAAGTATGTAGTTTGATATAAATTGGGGGCCTACTGGTTAGCGCTTCGGACTTGTAACCGGAGGGTTGCCGGTTCGAACCCCGACCAGTAGGCACGGCTGTAGTGCCCTTGAGCAAGGCACCTAACCCTCTCACTGCTCCCCGAGCACCGCTGTTGTAGCAGGCAGCTGACTGCGCCGGGATTAGTGTGTGCTTCACCTCACTGTGTGTTCACTGTGTGCTGAGTGTTTCACTAATTCACGGATTGGGATAAATGCAGAGACCAAATTTCCCTCACGGGATCAAAAGAGTATATATACTTATACTTAAATATGTTCTGAAACATATTGTAGTGTTTATTATTCGTTGTTAATTGATTGTATTACCAATGTTCCAAAGAGTCTGCACTGAAATAGTAAAGCATTTGTCAACTATGTACCCCCCCCCCCCCAAATCATCCTCTTCAATGCAGATTTGACCTCATCTTCCTGATGCTGGACCCTCAGGATGAGGCTTATGACAGACGGCTAGCCCACCACTTGGTGGCACTCTATTACCAAAGCGAGGAGCAGATCGAGGAGGAGTACTTGGACATGGCTGTGCTGAAGGACTACATTGCTTATGCCCGCACTTACATCGTCCCCAGGCTGAGTGAAGAAGCCAGCCAGGCGCTTATCGAGGTACTGCAGTGGTCTATTGAGATGCACACAGGAATATAGGTGTTGTGTAGACAGGAATAAACTAACAACCCACATCTCTTAAGGGAGACTGGGTTGTTGGCTGTCTAATAAATCTTTCTAGGATACATACCACTGAGGACTATTGCAATGATTGCAAGCATTGATTTTGCCTGATGCATTAGACCATGACCTAAGTTCTTTAAAACTCAGTCTCCATCTCAATTCCTAAGGCATATGTGGACATGAGGAAGATCGGCAGTGGCCGGGGTATGGTGTCCGCCTACCCACGTCAGCTAGAGTCCCTCATCCGCCTGGCGGAGGCCCATGCCAAGGTGCGCTTCTCTGAAAAGGTGGAGACCATTGACGTGGAAGAAGCCAAGAGACTTCACAGGGAGGCCCTCAAGCAGTCGGCAACTGACCCAAGAACAGGATTTGTGGACATCTCTATCCTCACAACAGGTAACACTGACTTATCCAAGAGGACAAAATTGCTTATGAAAGGCATTGTGCTAGAAATTGCTGTTAAATTTACCGTCTTTGTGATATTGCATATGTCTGGTTTCAGACATAATACTGGTTTCAAGTATTGTAACTGTCTGGGTATTCCATTATTTAAAATACCTCAAATACTACATGTTATGTTAAATGAGTGGGATTTCGTTTGATTTTGAACAGGAATGAGTGCTACTGCCAGAAAGAGGAAGGAGGAAATTGCTCAGGCCCTCAAGAAAATGATTCAGGCAAAGGGGAAGACACCTGCCATGAAATATCAGCAGCTATTTGATGACCTTCGGGGGCAGTCTGAGGCTGTAAGTTGATTAATATTCTCTAACACAATAGTTTAACATGGCCAGTGACAACACAAGTCTTTTGCTACCATGAGGAGGGATGGTGATAAATGGTTATAGAAATAACTCCCTGACTAGTTTTGGTTTATCTCGTTGTTGTTCTAGGCCATCACCAAGGACCTGTTCGACGAGGCTCTCAGAGCTTTGGCAGATGAAGACTATTTAACAGTCACAGGGAAAACTGTCCGCCTGTTGTAAAATAATGCTTTTGTGCCTGGAGGGAGTGACTATTTTCTTTCTGAAAATGTAGTAGCATGCCCTTGCTTTCCCTGGTTATCTGTCAGGATCTATCTGTTCCATGTTGAAAATAATGAATTAATAAATACTAGTATGTTTCCTTTTGTAATGCAATAAAATATGTTTGCCATTAACTTGGGTTTCGTTTGTACTTTTGTCACTTGGCATTGGCCCTACAGAACCCAGAAGCTCTTGAACCTTCTAGAACTAGGGAACTTTCAGTTAAAGAAAACACATCTTATGTAGTTTTCCAATTTAATCTGTAAGACTGACTTGCACATTGGTGGTGATGGAACAGTAGTGCCTGATCTGGTCGGTCAGCTGCACTGTCCGTATGGCATATCTCCTCACTGACATCTCAACTTCAGTAGACAACGTCAAATATCAGGCTCCCCATCACTATTCTGCAGTACAGATGAACTATTCAGGCATCCCACAGCAGCCTCATGCAACCTGTCCTTAATCTTGAGCTGTCACAATCATTCATTTATTACAGATTCAATTAATTAAATTGAATCCGTTTCTGAGGGAGTTTCTCCACTATATAAAATCACTACACAGCTGCTACATCTCAGTGCAGGTCGAGAAATAGCAGTCTGACTTTCAACAAACCCTTGTGTTTGGGGCGCTTGGGTGGAGCATGGTTGAAAGTATTTTGTGCACATGTCTGACTAAATACAGTGTGTGAAGGATATCCCACCTGCGTCCTGCCTTTTTTTCCTTTCCGAAGAAGTGGTTTAGTGGTTCATCAAAAGTGTGATAACACAAGTAGTATATGTGCATCGCCTAAATCATTTGGATGTAAAGTTTTAAAAGGTTTTTTGTTTGGTTATCCATCTTGAAACTTGCCTTTGGGCATACGCCCCTGTCAGACTTGCCTCGACCGCTCCATGCCAGTGCAGTGGTCGTGACGTTTTAGTCAAGTGACTCGTATGTCACTGTTTCGTGTGCTTCTGGATTTGGCTGAAGAAGATGGCGGCCTCCTCAGGTTTGTCTCACAATCTGTGAAATATTAAAAACCCCTCTTGTAAGCTGGAGTTCGTAGCTCAATCGTAAAGAGTGTATCGACTGACTTCACAATTAAATGGGCGTGCAGTTTTGTGTGTAATCGGACTTTGTATTTTGAGTACTTTGTGCAAATTAACACGCTAGCCCTAGTGCTTCGAGTCAACGTTAGTTATAACAAGGATTCATAACATTAACGTTAGCTGCCTTGTTATATAGTTCCCTAGTCAGCAGCCAGTGTTAAATTAAGACATTGTTATGATGCCTTGTAGTTTGTATGTGCAGTAGTATATGCATTCTTTTGGTGGTGGTCTGAAACTGGAGGTAATATGGACTTTCTGAAGAGAAATTTCCTTGTTCATTGTGTGGCAAGCTAGACCATGAATGGCTAACATTTCTGAAGCTCGCTAGCTAAGCTAAATTTGGAATGGCAAGATTGAATCCATCTAAGTGAGCACATAGGTTAGCTTCCTGATTATTGCATATGCGAGGCTGAAAAATCTAGTTATACTATATAAATAGTATTATCAACTTATTTGAGGTTACATGGCTGAAATATCCACTAACTTCCGGTAAAATAAATGTTGCACACGCGTTTTCATTTCCTTTGGGTTGACAGCAAGCTAAGTTTGTTTATCAGAGTGCGGTTGTCTCGCTATTCTTTTTGGGGGTGTTAAAGTTTGTGGTGGTGATCATATAGCCTTGTTGTTAATTGGATGGTTGAGTGACTTATTTTTATGAAATCAGCGGCCACATTTTTGGGGCGCTGGAATGTATAGGCCCTTGTTATTCAGAGCAACTTACATCTAGCTACATTTAAGGAAGTGACTAATGACTCAAAACTCCTAACAGTGTGGTGTATGATTGCACAATGCTGCATAACTCGCTGCACTCTGTGTACTGTACAGAATCTCATAATCTAACGTGACAAGTCGGGCATGCTAAATTGTGCGATACTTGCAAGCATTAAGCGTTTTAGAATGTCCCGCATTTGAACAGTTCTCTACTTTCTTTCCCTACATTATGCGGTAGAATGTAGTCTACCAAAGAGATGTGGATTGCGCATTTGTGCATCTCCATAAATGTAATTGCAGAAAGTTATGACCTTGTCGATTCAACAAATTATCTGAGTATTAGTTTTATGTATGCTGTAGAACTGTATTTTGAACAGCGTAAACATACGGTGTACTACGCTTTGATTTATGTCAATAATTGTGACTGATGATTGTTTGATGTAGATCTACTTGACTGTTGGCCCTTATGGCCTTAATACCTTCTTTTCCACCCCTCATGTGATGAATAAAGTTTTTGACAGATGTTTCATTCAGTGGATGGTAAGTCTGTGAACAATATTCAAATGTAGAATGTCCTGTTCATTTGATCCTAATTTCTCCAATGCTGTACATCTGCTGCAGGAGTTAAAGTTCCACGCAATTTTCGTTTGTTGGAAGAGCTGGAGGAAGGACAGAAAGGTGTGGGCGATGGCACAGTCAGCTGGGGTCTGGAGGACGACGAGGACATGACACTGACACGGTGGACGGGCATGATAATCGGCCCTGCAAGAGTATGTCTCTCCCTCCCTTACACTGGCAAGCCCCCATGTCTGACAAGGGTTACAGTTTATGCAGAGCTATAGTTTTATAATATATTATATTAAGTAATGTAATAAGTAATAAGTAATGCTTAATAAACGTTAACTGTGAGGGAGGTGCAGAAGTTGTCCGGGAGCGGAGGAAGAGGTTCCAACTCAGAGGTCAGGGAACTGAGCTCTGGCACAAATTAAGTCCTGGATGTCCCTTTTTTATATGAATTGTATCTATCCAGTGTGACATATGGTGGAGACGCTTAAAGAACTTCCAGGGAGAGCTGTCCTGAGGCAGTGATAGTTTATGATGGACACATTCAAATGTTTTCTGTGTATGTCAGGCCTACATCATATTCAAAATCCCAAGGCATAAATAACTGACCAGGGGGGGAAGTTTAGACTCTGCCAGTAGATATTGACAGACTACAGCCCAGTGTATTGCATAGTGTGTCTGTCCTGGTGGCTAATGGTTAAACTGATATTAGCCTGCACGGTGTAGTGAACACAGAGACTTTCAAAGTCAAAGTGACAAAGATTTTTACTGAAGCATGTGACCCTGAACTAGTATCCTAAGTTGCACCAAATCAGCAGATGATTCATCACTAGTGTACAGGGAAACTGGCATATATTGTATTTTTTACATAGAGCCTTCATGGTAGATTAGCCACTGAGTTTGTTCTAAAAGAATTAGTTAACGGTAATACTTTTTAACTACGTGTTACAGTATTACATGTGAAGAATTTTTTAGGCTAGATACATTTAACAATCTATGTATCTTATGATGCATAGATTGCATCCATACTGCTACTGCCTTTTGAGCATGTTTCTGGATATAAGTCTGACTGTACTGAATTTTGGCTGGCCTTTCTTTAAGCATTTCTAATGGAGAGGGGGGGGGGGGGGGTAATCAAATGTAACTTTGGACAGGTGTTAGACATTTTGCTGCTGTGCAATTTTTCCATGCATGCCTCTGATCCCTATTCTATACACCTGCAGTTTGTTGTTGGGACATCTTTTATTTGATCCCAACTGAAACAGTGACTCAAATTTCAATTTTGCTTTTGGGTCCGCTAGAAAACGGGGGTCTGGGGTGCGGTTTGTTAGAACTGGTGCAGTTTGAATGCTGTCTGTTCCAAAACCAAGAAATAAACTGCCATTTTTACGACGTTGCCAAGCAATATTGGTAAAAAGAAGCTAGTGTTTATGACCTAAACGAACCCTGGTCCACAAACAAACATGTAATGTGAACAGAGACCAGCTGGGTCAGGGCTAGGGGGGAGTCATCACACTCGGGTATGGTCCAGTTAAACGGATCCGGTGTGGATGCACCCTAAGATGTTTGCAAGTCAGTACTATACTTCCAGTTCTCCTTTCCTAGTGTGCTGGTATTTATACAGTTATTTAGATAGGAACATGGAATGGCACTCACTCAAAGGATTCATTTTATGGGTTCTTCTGTGGCACATGCTCCATCCCTCCACCAAGTTTCATGGAAATTGGCCTGTTAGTTTTTGATAGTCCTTCTGACAGACAAACAGGCATACAAACACAACTTCCTAAATGGAGCTAATGAAGTATCTCGATTTTCAGGAGGCTGAAGGGATGTTCTGTATGACGTGTTTCTAGTGCTGTGCTTACACATTTGTTCTTTTCAGCAAAGCAAATCACATTTTTGTTATTTAAAGATGTACGGTAATGGGCTGATATGAATTTCTGCCTGCTGTGCTACAGATTCCATTGAAGGGAAGTGTTACTCTTTGTTGCATATGACAGAATAACCTACATCTATTTTAATTACAAAATGCTGTTGTGTGTCTCTTGTGTTGCAGACTAATTATGAAAACAGGATATACAGTTTGAAAGTGGAGTGTGGACCCAAATATCCCGAAGTACCACCGACTGTTAGATTTGTAACAAAAATTAGCATGAATGGAATAAATAATTCCAATGGAATGGTACGTATGTTTTCTTTTCCCTGTCTTTTTAAACCAAACCAACTTGCAGCTTCAGCTGGATACATGAATTGAATTGAATGAATTTAATTTAATTGAATTAAAATTAATTGTAATTTATCAGCCTTCAAGTAAATTCCTGTTGTGATTATCAGAACATAATTTATTCTTATGATGGTGTCACTGCTTCATTTTGATTTGGGTAATCAGCTGTTGTAACTTTAATAACATCTCATGGCAACAATCATGCCTGTGTACCAACATATTATATACATTATATATGACAATATATACATTGCCATGGCAACTAGGCATATGAATTATTGCTTAAGGCCTCTTCCTGCCTGATATAACTGATCATGTGGAACTACACTGCATACCTATACGTTGTTGAGTATTGTTTTCTTAACTCAATTTTCTAGTTGACAAGCTTAAGCATTTAGTTTTTCCCTCTTAGTGTTGCAGTAGGGCATGTTTCATTTATGATTGACATAATGCCTGCCATGTACAGCTTCCAGTGCGATGCTCATGTGCTGCTGATGACCTTTTGATCTTGGCCTCTGTACTCAAGTGCATCTCGCTTTCTCTTTCTTTCCCAGGTGGATGCACGTAGCATACCAATTCTAGCGAAATGGCAAAATTCATATAGCATTAAAGTTGTTCTTCAAGAGCTACGACGTCTAATGATGTCCAAAGAAAATATGAAGCTTCCACAGCCGCCAGAAGGACAGTCGTACAGCAATTAATTGTAAATGATTGTTTTGACCCCTCTGTCTTAAACCTTACTCTCTTAGAAATGTCTTGTTAAACGGAAGAAAAAAAACATTATGAACCGCTCACTCCACACGTTAAGGAATCACATCAGCAAGAGCAGGACATTGGACTTTTCTGTTAGTTAGGCTGACGTCAAGAGTATGAAAAAAAGGAAAAGAAGAAAGAAAAAAAAAAAAAACAGGAATGCCTATCAAGTCAGGGTACCATGTGACATTCTGTTTTAAGAGACGTGCACAAATGTATCTCTTCTTTTGATCCAGTGCTTTTGACCATTAGCTTTAAAGTTGACAAGATATTTCGAGTTGACTGAGAGCGTGAGACATGTCTCTGTCCCTCAGCCACGGGTTCCGTTTTCCTTTTTTGTTCCCATTTGTTTTCCATCGAGCATCATTTTAGGTTAAACTGACTATTCACCTAAACTAAACTAATTAGGTTGTGTGTATGATGGCATGCTGAAAACTAATACAACACATAGTTGACAATGACAAAGCTGCATAATACATTGTATAGTAGTGGTAGTGGGTACATTGAGATCAGAGAAGTCTTCTAAACAAAAAAAAAAAACATAATAATTTGAAGTGTGCCTGTAGTCCTCTAGTAGTGTCACAGAATAGTGAAGGTTTTTTTTACTTTTCTTTTCTTTTTTAAAAAAACAATAAACAACCAAGGTCTGTATTTGACACAAAAGCAATTTGTTCCTGTGCAGCAGCTTTTTTGACATGTAACAGACGCCCTTTTCTGTTCTAAAAAAACCCTCGCATTTAACTTCTAGAGACAAATGACAGGTGTATCAAAATGTGACTTGAGATTAAAAATCACTCTGAGACTTGTGCATCAGCTTGATTTAATCCACTTTGTGTGTGTGTGCGTGCGTGCGTGTGTGTGTGTGTGCGTGCGTGTGTGTGTGTTGATTGTGTGCAGTCGTGCAAAATCTCATGATCCCTCCTACCCAGTGAACCATGTTTGTGTTGACATTGGGCACTGAAACAATGTCTCCCTTGTGGCAATAGGTTTTCCTGTTCTCTTGTCACTTGGTGACCTAGTAGCATAGATAATATGGAAAATCTCTGTGGCACAAGAACTTGTGTCTTTGTTGGTTACTCTATTGTGGAAGGATGTGTCCAGTTGCCTACTGGTCTTTGGTAGACCCCTTCCACCAACAGAGAACCGTCTTCGTTCTGGTTCACACTCCAGACGTTGAATCGTTCAAAACATTTTGACCAACAGTTGTTTTTTTCCTGTGAATTGGAGTGGGCGTGTCATTTTACAGTTCAGTTATGCATGCAACCCCCTCTGTTGATGCATCCTTGGTTCGCTTCAAAAGTGGTGAAAATGTGGGGAGGTTCATTAGATGCCACCAAGATTTTAAAGAATTCCGAATGGAACCGGCAGTGTTGGTTGAAAAATGCCCTTAGCTGAATTTTATATGCATGTATGTGCCCCTTCCAGCAGCTGGGAGGCTGCAAATGTTCAGCAGGTAGTTTGATGGAATGCAGCTTTTAGCAGCCTGGCCTCAGTGGTCAGTGTACTTTGTCTATCGCTTATTGGACCCCATTTAGTCCCCCACAGCTTCATGTAAACATGGCACTCTCAGAAAGGCGCCTTGAACAGATGCCACAGACTAATAGAATGATTTTCAAAGCAAAGTGTTACTGGAATTGCCAGTGAAAAGGGTGATTCTCATTAGTGTTGAATGTTGTGCTCTAAATGACACTGTGCTTGAACTTGGCCTGAGAGACTGAGAGGCAAAAGACAATGCCTCAGGGTGAATGCTTCACAGCCACATGCAAGCATTCGTACAGTAGGAGGTTTATGGCCTCTAGATAAAATATATAATTGCATGCCATGATTCTGCCCTTTCAGTGTTATTTACTGACATCCTCTAAAGGACCTTCATCAACTCGTTGATTGGTGATACTTCAAGAATACGTTGTAAATGTATATATTTGAATAAATTATACAATCGCACTAACGCAGAAACTATTTCACCTTTAAAAAAAAAAAAAAAATTACGCATGATTGAGGAGAAAACAGCCGTGAAGTTCTATGTTAATTTTCTTTTTAATAAAATGAGCCTCTAAGTTAAATATATGGTGCTAAAGAAAATTACATTTTTTAATGTTGGATCACATCTATTTGTCTCAACTAAATGCCTATTTTCAATAATAAAATATGATCCTGACCAGAATTTGCAGATAACCTCACATTCATTTCAAGCCTAAGTTCTAGTGCATAAATAGTGTATTGGATGTCAAGAGCAGTTGTGTCATAAAAATGAAACACTCCATTATATTTCCAAACATGACTGAGTGCCAATGAAAGAATGAGATGTTTACCTTTGAATCTGAATGAAAGCTACATTATGGAGAATGAAAGTTATGCAAAGTCCTGTCCAGCACCAATAGCAGCACAGCTGGTCTGAATAAAATCTTGAGAGCATGCTAAATTGATATCCTTGGGTATTTTAGTAGCTGATAATGTGCAGAATGTTCATTTTCACTGGTCATCCGTCTCGAACCACAGAGCTGCATAGTGCATGGCCTGGACGGCTCGTAGAAACAACAGGTGTGTTTACCTGTCCTTTATTTGACAATATATCATTACAAATAAAATCAGAATATGATGGCAATACTAATAGCATATCGAAACAATATGCAAAAGTGGTATATCTGTGTGTACCACTTGCTGCTTTACAAAAAATGACCACTAGATGATGCTGTTCAACTATTTATGAGTAGATGTTTGAAACAGATGAGCATTTCTTTTTCTGCACCTTATTTTCAAGCCCAATTCAGTTTTTCCTTGTTTGACATTGACAAATGACAAACCCATGCTGAATAGCCTGTGGGGATGCCAAGGGCCTCTTATTCCTCCCAGAGCTCATTCATGGCTCTCTCATACTCCAAATTATTCAAATCTCTGTATTTTAGCACATTAACACCCGATTCCAGTCATCCCTCTGTCTCAGCCTGTGGTAATGATAACCAGCTGGTATAAATGTATTTTAGACAAGCATTTTCATTTGCGGCATAGGTTTAGTACATAGCTGAAGTCCAATCCACACTTGTATACTGCTTCTCTTAGCACCTAGCTTGTGTAGCATCCATCTTGGACAGCTCTTCTCTCAGCCACCAATGTGTTGCATCCACCTAGATGATGCAGCAGACAGCATACATTTGCAGCATTTGGCCCATGTACACACCACACACTGAGACTCTGGAGGGGTGGTGGGCTAACACATGGATACCTATTGTGTCCTCACACACACACACACACACACACACACCACACCACACACAATCTGCTTCCAGCCTGATGCTCAGCACACAACCATGTCGAGCCAGCTGCCTATGGAACAGCGTGGAAGTCGGTTTTGCGTGGTGGGGAAGCTTCCACTGAAGGGGCGATTGTGTCTCAGCGGCCGGTGCCACACGAAGCTTCCCTGCGTGGTGTGTAGGAGTGGGCCAGCGTGTGGAGGCCCTGAAGATGGAGATGGAGGTGGGGGGACCGTGGGAAAAGATGACACAGTGGATCGCAAGCCCATCACCCTCTCCTGCAGTTGCCCCCTGGGCTCCTTTTGTGTCACTCTTTAGTCGGGCTATTGCAGCTTCTGCCCTGCAGGGGGTAGTGTGTGTGGGGGGGCCACGGGCCGTCTTGCAGGGCCTCTCTGAGCGTAATTGTGTTACAGCTTGAGGAGGGTGAGACACGCTTCGCTGACCTTGCCTGGGGGAAGTATGACAGCATGCCTGCCTGGCCCACAGGCGCTTGCCTCACGTCCTCTCTTTGTCCTTGTGCCTCTGTGTGTGTGTGTGTGTGTGTGTGTGTGTGTGTGTGTGTGTGTGTGTGTGCCGTTGTTGGAAAGTGCCGGATAATTGACCTGTTATTCTGCACACTTGGAGGTTATTTATCTCTGGCCCAGTTTCTTTCATCTTCCGCCTCTTTCATGTGTGGAAGCTCTTTATGGGACTGTGCAAAGTCACACTGGAAGTCACCTAATCGCGGGGCTCATCCAAACACGGCCCGGTCTGGGGCACGGATGAGACCCGTTAGGCTGTCCACTAACGCCCGAGCCAATGTGACACTGCTGTGACAACTCAACGGTTTGTGGCTAACGTGTTGTGAAATGCCAGGCTTTTTTTTTTGTTTAACTCATTTTCACAGATGACTTACAGATCTCCCTCACTGTTTTTGCTTAAAAAAAAATGGTGACATTTTTACTTCATTTTCACAGTCGGTGGTTGATATGGCAAAAAAAAAAGAAAAACTGGGCTTTACGTTTCCAATCCCTGGGCTTGGCCCTGAGTCTGTTGAGACCTGAGGGATTTCTGTGCTCATTCTCTTGTGCAGCACTGCTGTGTCCGACCCATAACCTGAGACATGGTCACCAAAGATTCTAGAACAGAGTAAGATAGATTACTGGCAGGAGAATACGTTGCTCTGTTCTAGAATCTTTGATGGTCACTGTCCTCCCTCTCACTGTTGGTCAGTTGTCCTCTGAGTGCAGGGAAACATGCACCATTGTCCCATTCAAATTCAGCCTATGCTTACGGTGACATTTTAAATCTTAAATCATTTTGTATTGACATGTATTTGAATGGACAACTATGCATACACGTGATCTTCCATCCATCCATTTGCATCCAGATAATGTAATATATGAGGGAGAGCTCGCTGGGATTTGGAGCCGGAGTGGCTGATGGGTTTCCCCCAGCCAGTGTCTGTGCTGACCATGAGTGGAATGTCTGCGTGTCCTGCTGGTGGACACAGGTGCAAGAGGAAAAATTCAAGCAGAACTGGGAGACGATTCCCCATCACAATCTGTTGAGAATGAACTCATAGTAAAAAAAAATACATTTCCTCTTACATTTAGAAAAACAGAAAATTCATTATTAAGTATTAACATATAGATGTATCTAGTATGTATTTGGTTTTGAATGATTGATTATTCCTTTTTGAAGAGCGAGCCACAGTGTTTAAAGTTTTGGCTGTTTGTGGACTGGTCTCTTGTGCACTGTGTCTGCCTTTAAAGCCAGCTGCTCACGTGCTGAGATGCTATCCAGTCAGGCTGGCTCCGGCAAGGCAACACCATAAAAACCTCCACATTTTTCAAATTCCCTGAGGGACGAAAAAAAGACCCAAACCCAAAACAACATCAACAAAAACTTGAATCATTAGAGAGCTATGTACAAAAGATTTGTGAGACCTCTAGTGTTAAATGCTTTGTTTCTCTGCTCTGTTTGGTGACTTTTCTATATGTTCATAATTCACTTCTCTTGTTCTATAACCCATGACACTAGCCAAATATATTGGAATGATCCCACATGGAAGGCTAAGGCATGCCTCATTGACAATTTCAATTCCTTCATACACGGTACTGTCGGAATAGTCGAACATTAAAAAATTACCCATCCTGACTAAATGACATAGACCCAATTATTTCAAGGACAACTATCTTCAGATTTAACCATTTTTACTCAAGACCTTATTTTCTGTGTGAAATTAACAGTGTAATTTATGTGAGGTTGCATGTTATGTTGGTAGGTTAACTACATCTGCCTTGCACCCATGCCCATAGACTTTAGCTTACTGCATCAGCTTTGCAAATGATAATACATTTCATTTGCCTAGCGCCTAATCCTTCCTAATGTCTAATAAAATTCTCAGTGGGGTTCCCATCAGCATCTCTGAAAGGTGTGTTTGCCACAGATTAAGATTCTCCACAGTATTAAAGTCTCAAGTGCCATCTCCAGCTTAGCCCTTACATTATTAGAAATATCAGTGAATTTCAATTGGAGACTCACTGTTTCCATTGGTGGCAAAAGAGTACAGTTGAGAAATATGTCTTTTAAAGCAAACCTCTAACATCCAGCTAATTCTGCTTATTTCAGTCTTTTCTCACCTCGTAGATGGTACCACACTAACATTAAGGGAAAAAATCTGATAGTAAATAAAAGTAATAAAAAAGTAATAACACACTCAGCTCCGACTCAACAGCTCATTTTAGGTGTATGTCTCAGGAGGTTGCATTTTGCAGCTTTAAGTGTTGATGGTTTTGTGGTGAAAGCGATACAATTCCTGAACTCTGTAAGTGCCTTACACTGGGCCATGAAACAGTTCACATACAGTCCAAGATCTACCTCACCCTTGGAACTTTCCCTGAACGCAAACTTATTGGTTTGAGATTCTCCGTGAGTCAGCACAATGCCAGTGGTGAAGAAAAGTGGTTTCATACCCCCCCCCCCCCCCAAAAAAAAAAACGCAATTGTTGGTTAACATGCAAATGAGTGCACTTGGGCCCTGTGCGGCCCATGTTGGGTGATCTAAGTTGGGAAGGAATGTGGAGGGGAGACCGTGAAGCCTGTCTGCTGTCTGCTGGCTGGAGCCAGCCCTGCTTAGAAATGTTCCCAGAGTTCTCACCTTTTACCCCTGGGGGTCAGAGGTCACGTCTTCTCCCCCATCAGCCCATACTGTAAAGAGATTTGGGCTGACCTTGACGACACCTACCAGGGGAATATCCTGACCCAGGCAGAGACGTTTTTTTGGCACCCAGATCGTGTGGGATCCGTGCACAAATGAACCAGTCATCGTGGAGCACAGTAAATCTCTGCAAAGCTGATCTAATCAGAGCGTTCTTCCCTGCCTCCCACTCCATACAGCCATTAAGAAGAGGAAATGCCTAATTTGGCTGTTTTAATAAGATGGGGTGTTGTGTTGTTTCCTTGGATTAGAATGAGTTCAGTAGGAGTGGAAAGGTTCGACTTGTATGAGGAGTGCTGCAAAAGCATTTTCTGTGAGTGAAGGCTTGAGAGGAAAGTGTGCAGACACCTGTTACCGGCTTGCTTTGTGAAACTGACTATCTGACTGTCTTGTGAAACAACATTCAGGCCCAACAAAAAGCAAAACTTTTAGAAAAGTGCCAAGGGTTTATTTATTTTTGTATTATTTGACATTTCTGATGTAGCTCTGGCTGTTGATGTTTGGGTGTTTTTAGGTGACAAGGTGGATGTTCACTGTCTGAGATGGCCAGGCGACCATGATGGCATTATGAAGGCATTATGATGGTAGATCAGAGCTTGCATGTTTTGGAATGATAAACAGGCCAGTGTGGCATCATGTAAATCCTGTGAGATCTTTGGGGTGGGATTACGTTTGTGTGCCTCTCACTCTCACACCCCTCTGAAGTGTGGACATGCTCGCTCGCTCGCCGGGGCGTTTAATTGTATTTACAGTGAGTTCCATAAAAGGCTCCCCCCCATTTACCCCCCCCCCCCCCCCCCCCCCACCCCTCTCCATAGCCGACTGTGAGAAAGGCAGCAGATTGGAACCATGTGTGCGTCACTCTGCTTCCCCTTGCGCTGACAGTTTGGCCTGTGCTGGGTCATTCGCCTGCTGATATGATGCAAGCCTCCAGCGTGGCTCCCGGCCAGAAGGAGCCGTGATTAAGCATTTATCCACTGCCATGGACGCCAACGCTGACCCGGCGCGAGGTGCCCGCTCTCATAGGAATACAAGACGTGAGGAGAGATAGGAATAGAGGGGGATTGCGTTCGAGCTCGAGGAAGGTTGGATTACAAATTCTGAAATGACAAAATAAGATTTCTGCTCATTATTGAGGGAGTTATGTATATATATATATATATATATATATATATATGTCTGTATTGTATGCAGTGTCTTACTATATATGTTAATAAGAATGTAGGCCTATAATGAAATGTGATGTAATGACGCTGTTCATTAGGAACAAGGAACGTCTTTCTTCATTAGACTTATTGCAGTGGTAAGAGATTAACATAGATTGAAGCAACGTCACATAGCTACAAGACAGTGATATGTGGGCCTCAAACACTTTTCAGTTTCTTCTAGCAGAGCAATTCAGCCGTTGAGTAGCTCTCATCAATTTTGCGAAGAAAAAAAAACAGAAGAACAAATAAGCTGTGTACTTATTACATTCCAAGTTATTTATACTGAGGGGAAAAGTCGGTAGACTTCGTGTCTCTGCTTAGCGGGAACTATTAAATTACGGCTGGATGTTTTTAATTACCTCACATAAATGCTGGAACACAACACATTCTGGGCCGTTGTAAGTTTTGTGCCTGTGTGTAAGTGTGAGTGTGTGTGTGTGCGCATGTGTGTGTGCGCGCATGTGTGTGTGCGCGCATGTTTCCATTACTTTGGGTGGTGTGTGTGTATACATGGCTGGTGTGAGTGTGTGTGTGTGTGTGTGTTTGTGTGTGTTATGGTGATCATGCCGCGAGGGAGGGGGGCAGGGGGCAGGACTGGCTTGCACTTCATCCTGGTGGTCCCTGTGTTGCTTTGGCGTCAAAAGTGTCTTTTTTTTCTAAACATGCGAGAGAGAGAGAGAGAGAGGGAGAGAGAGAGAGGGAGAGAGAGAGAGAGAGAGAGAAAGAGAGAGAGAGGTGAGCATTCCTGCTGCTGGCGCAAGGGAAAGGAAATGGGCAATAAAACCAGAGCAGAGTGAAGAGGGAGAGAGAGAGGGAGAGGGAGAGGGAGAGGGAGAGAGAGAGAGAGAGAGGGAGAGGGAGAGGGAGAGGGAGAGGGAGGGAAAAAAAGAGAAGAGAAAAAAAAACCTTGAGCGTCGCAGTGGAGCCAGTGATTCTGGGATCCACTTAATTGCTCTTAAATGAAAAAGAGTTTTGGCTTCCTGCTCACTGTACTTAAGAGGAGTCGAGTCAAATCCCAAATGTGCGGCGGCCAAGCGCCACTCGCTCCGCGCCCCAGAGGCTCTAATCCGCCTCTTTCACTGGTGCCATCAGTAATATTATTATTAATTCTGAGAGAGCTGCAAGTCGTAACCCGACTCCAAGTGAGTCACACTGGCCGGCTAGCCGTCTTCGTCCACAGTCATACGCCCTCTGGTCTTATAGTCTGCCTTAGTGTGTGTGTGTGCGTGTGTGTGTGTGTGCGTGAGTGTGTGTGTGTGTGTGTGTGTGTGTGTGTGTGTGTGTGTGTGTGTGAGTGTGTGTGTGTGCGTGTGTGTGTGTGTGTGTGCGTGTGTGTGTGCGTGTGTGTGTGCGTGTGCGTGTGTGTGCGTGTGCGTGTGTGTGCGTGCGTGTGAGTGTGTGTGAGTGTGTGTGAGTGCGTGTGAGCCATGGGTGTGTGTATTCGTGCGGCATGTTCAAATCGTTTAGCTCCTCACACCATTGTTGTGCTTGGATGAATGGAGGAGGAGGGGGTAACTGGGTGGTTAAAGAGAAAGCTGAACACAGCCCCTCATTGTTTCATTGTTTGACTATTACTGTTATTCGTCCATACAGCACAAACATTGCATTCAAGTACAGATGTGGAAAAAGCCCACCAAACATGCCACATTTCGCATCCTTTGACAGGTCCCCCTCCCCTCCCCCCGCAAGACAGCATGACCGCATCCCACTGGGCCCAGCGGTGCGGCTAGTCATCCCAGGCTGAGATGACACTTGTTGTTCAGCGTTGCCCTTGTTCAGACCCGGAGCAGCTGGCCGGACCTCGCATCCTACCCACACAGTCACACACATACACACACATATGCACACACACACACACACACACACACACACACACACACACACGTGTTGTCACTGCCAGTCACACCGCGGTGAAGTGGCAGCCGGCGCGGCGTTAGGTGAGCCTCCCGACAGGATATGGGACAATGCCGGGAAGGAAGAGGGAGGGAATCCTGGATCTGCCGAGCCGTCCGCAGGGCCTGTGACACGGCTCCTGACCGCTGCTCGTCGCTCCTCCGCCGCACACAGAGAGCCGTGAGGTCATCGCGTTCCGTCGGAAGGATTGTTATGATGATGATGGCCGTGGTGGAGGATGATGATGTTTGGACTGCATGCGACCATTCAGTGAGAAGAAAATAAAGCGATGTAGGGCTTTTGGTATCAGGGCCGTGTGATGCTCACATCAAAGGAGCTGTGGTACCTTTGTGTTCACCGAAAGCACTTGGACAGCACTTGCATGGTCACAATCTAATGATACATGTGGCTGATTTTATATGTCATTTGGTGGGGCTTATGTAATCTGCCAGTCAACCACATGAAAATGAGCGATTTAACCATAAAAGATGATGCATGGGTTACGTTTCAGACAAGCAACCGTGGACAAAAAAAGAGGAGAAAAAAAGAGAAGGGGAGATGTACAAATATTTCCATGGCTCCTGCGGCCTGCTGCTAGCATAGCTCTGGCGTGAGCTCACACGTGTGGCTAGTTTGTGCTTTCTCAGCACGGTTCCTTTCCTAGCCTCAGAATGTTGAGGTCCATCCACAGCCAGCCTCAACCAACCCCCCTCCCTCTCCTCAAAACACACACACACACACGCACGCACACACACTCCCCCCCCCCCACCCCTCCCCCCACTGTCTCTCTTCCCCCAGAGTCCTGTGTTAAAGATGGATCAGTCACATTAGTGCAATGTCACGGTTGTTTGCTGAGCCTGACCATTTTTTTGAAGGTTTTCAAGGGATCTTTTTTAATCTGAGAAGTATGAATCATTTGTGGGTTTGAAGGGGAGACTTCATAAGCGACAGATAGTATAGGCCTACTATAACAGGGACATTATGATCACACAAAATTAAATTTAAAATGGTAGCTGTTTAGTGAATCTGTCATGATTTCACTAAATCATCAGGGATATTAAGAGTTTTCTTGTTTGACAAATTCAGCCGAAGCCCATTTTAATGTACTTGGAAGCATTGTGTATGTACTGACTTTTTCCTGCAGATATATTTTCCTCTACCGTGAGAGAGATTTTCAGTTTGGAGAGAGCCTCTGTGGTTGCAAGAGGCCCATAAACTTACATGAAATGTATTCCTGATAATGCAAACACTGGGAACAGAGGAACCCGAAATAACTTTCTCATGCAAGATGTGGAAGAGATTAAGACTGAACTGAGTGAGTGAGAGAGAGAGAGAGAGAGAGAGAGAGAGAAAGAGTGGGAGGTTTGCCGACCGTCACAGGGTTAGAACAAGAGACGCCGAGGAGGGGTGGGGTGGGGGTGCATGGGGAGGGTTGGGGGGGGGGGGTCCAGTGGAGAGAGTGAGAGAGAAAGCGAGAGAGGAGAGAGAGAAAAAAAAGGAACTCATAAAAGTCACATTTGTTGGTAATGCATGAGGAAGTGAAGGCAGCTTTGGCACATGTGTCTGCGGCACTAAATTAACTGTTAACACAAATAATCAAAGTGCAGGGCCCATTGAGCACTGGCGCCAGGCAAATGAGGGGGAGAGGCTGGGCTTCGGTCGCAGGGACTGGGGCCGCCCCAAGAGCCGGGGCCCTAGCAGGTGGAGGTCTGTGTGTGTGTGTGTGTGTGTGTGTGTGTGTGCGAATGAGGGACTTTCACAGGATGGAAGTGCTTACAAAAAAGGCCGAGCAGCCCACTGACAGAGGAAAAGGCATAGCTACTCTCCTGCTTTCCAGCTATTGTGTTATTTGGAGTCTCTCTCTTTAGACTCTAAGCGTTGGAGCTGCACAGCTTGTAAAGATGCATGGCCTGGTACAAGGGGTAGTCTTTTTTTAGCAGATCTTCTTTAGTTCTATGTTCATGTGGAGGTTTCTGCACAGCTAAAGTTTCTTCAGTTCAGCGTGTGTTTGAACAGATGTTGTGATACCTTACATACTTACATACACTTACAATTACAATGCTACTACTATTATTATTATTACTAACCCCATTATTTGAACAACAGCAGGATAAATAGCAATATTTGAATTTTTACCTCATGGTGGTGAAGTACTGTCTTATCACCCTCTGGTATTAGATATTGCATGTATATATTAAGTTGGGGTTAGTAGAAATTCTCAAGTGTGCACTTTATTTAAAATATACCCTTAGCCTAAATGGACAAGGAAACCTGTAAAGATTCAACCCTGCAATGAATTACTGAGCCAACTGCATCACAATATTAAGAACTCAAAATGACCACCACCTTATCTTCACAGAATGCACATATTTCCTTGAGACAAACTCACCAGACATTCACTGACTTATGTTCCTGCATCCGGGAACAAATGAAATGGTTAAAACGGTCATTATTTCACTGGCTCACCTCCCTCCAGGGTCAGAGATATTTGTTACCTCTCACCCTGATTCCTTCCCTTCCCACCTCTCGTCCCAGTCGGCCTTGTTGGCGTACCTGAGTGGTGGTCCACCCTGCGGAGGCTGGGAGGAAAGCCCATTGGTGAGAGGTGAAGGGCAAACGTGGGCCCCAGTCGGCTTCCTGTGTTGAAAATGTCCCTCACCTCGCGTTCTAATGGATGGTTCCAGAAGGCTCCACAAACAAGCGCGTCCAGCAGGCTCGGGGCTGCCTCGGGAGCCTGCTGGGGTGCCGCTGGCTCTTAAATCCTTTCGCACGTGGGATGATGCATGGGCGCCGGCTCACCTTTCGCCATGGCGGCGCGATGGGCTTCTGTTTCCCCCACAAATCTCTCAGGAGAGAGAAATTAAATTGGGTTCATATAGAGCTCCCACAGCACCACACCACACCACACCACACACTAATGTCAAAATATGCCAGTGCCACGGTGTGCAGCATTTTAGATTCAATTTGTTTGCTGAGTGTGTGTGTGTGTGTGTGTGTGTGTGTGTGTGTGTGTGAGAGAGAGAGAGAGAATATTGGCTTGTCCAAGTGACATATTATCATGATTATTATGATTGTATGTTTGCTATGATAGGCTTGGAGGTAAACATGCTAATACTATTTAGATGTCATGCTGAACTTGCTTATGATGGATCCGTAAGATAAGTCAATAACCTCAGTGGTCTAAACAGTGAGGGGGAGGGGGAGGGGCAGAAAGACGTCCAGGCAGCTTTTAAGTAAACTAGATGTACCGCAGAGCAGTACAAAATATGACCGCCGCCCAGTCCAGCACATTTTTTCCACAAAAATAAATCACGCTGAAAGGCCTATATGATTCTAACTGTCGCACTAAATTGCATTATCCACACTCAATTCTCACTGGTATCTTCTAGACAACAAGTACCAAAACATGATTAGTTCATAGATTTCACATGTAAAATTCATTTTATACAACCCCACCCCCATCTTGCCTGTTCATAATTCTGAAAAATTCTTGAATTGTGTGCATGTGTGCGTGTACATGTTTATGTTTATGTGTGTGTGTGTGTGTGTGTGTGTGTGTGTGTGTGTGTGTGTGTGTGTGTGTGTGTGTGTGCTTGTGTGTGTGCCTGCGTATGTGCCTGTGTTTATGCATATGCATGCATGCGTACATATGTCTACTGTGTGAATATGTGTCATGCGTATGATTACTGTGAATGTATGTGTGCGTGTGTATCTGTTTATGCACATGTGTGCATATGGAATGGGATAACATGACCCCTGAAGGCAAACATTCGAACACATGTTACATGCCCACTAAGTTACATGCCCACCAAGTTTCGTGTACCCCGGTCTTTCAGTGTCCCGGGAATCCTTGTTGATGTACGGTCACTAAATGTACACATAAATTATTTTATTGTAAGGTCCCCCATGAACGAAAGTTCACAAAACTTGGCATGCATTCGGAGGGTGTCATAATGATCCTACACTTTCAATTTCGTGCAGTTTTGACCATGTCAGCCAGAGATATTGTGATGAAAACACCTAATTTTTTGCTTTTTAATTTTTTAACTAGGTGGCGCTATACATGAAATAAGTGGTAATGGGATGGGTTGACATGCCCCCTTAAGACCAACATACGAAAAAAAGGTGGACCTCCTAGGCCTTACGGTTCTCGAGATATTCACAGAAAACTGTCTCCGGCCACCTACAGGCCAGTTGGTGTATAGTAACAGAAATTAATTTATTGTGTGGCCCCCCATGAACGGAATTCCACGAAACTTGGCGTGCATTCAGGGTGTCATAAGAGGGTGTCATAATAATCCTACACTTCCAATTTCGTGCAGTTTTGACCATGTTAGGTCACAGATACCTGCGATTACAACACCTCATTTTTACTTTTTTGTTTTTAACTAGGTGGCACTATACATGAAATGAGTGGTTATGGAATGGGTTGACATGGCACCTTAAGATCAACATACAAAAAAAGGTGGTCCTCCTAAACCCTACGGTTCTCGAAATATTCACAGAAAACTATGTCTGCCCTACCCTCTTTTCGGGGGTCCAGTGCAGCGGGGGGGGGCTACAGATCAAAACGAAAAAAGGTGGTTCCATGCTATCCTTGTGGGGCTACATGCCCACCAAGTTTCGTGCACCCCGGTCTTTCAGTGTTCCGGGAATCCTTGACGGAAATTTGGACATGCGAAAAAGAAAAAAAAAAAAACGCTGCGCGTCGGTCATAATAATAATACTTTTTCTAATACAGTTTCTAAACCATATACATTCCTGTTTCCTTGCCAATGATTAATGATACATCAAAGGCAGTGTCAAACACTCTGCAGCTCCAAACAGGAAACTATGGCTTTGTTTTGCCAGAGCACTGCCCTGTAAGTCTCCAACAAACTGCAGTGCCATTTTCAGACACTAAAAAGCCATGTTCAGCAAGACAGAATCAAAAGAGCAAAATGTGAACAACTGGATGGAAAAAACCGGGGGACTTGTGGCCTTGTGACATCAGTGTAAAAACAGTCCAGCCCCCCGACGCTCCCCGCGTGCAGGCAGCCGGCGGAGTGGGCTGCAGCCAGAGCGAGGCTGGCGCCACAGCCATCATGTATGTCAGTCACTTGCGAAAGCCTCTGTTTTCCTTAGAGGATGAGCTAAGCTCCTCCTTCAGCCCCGACGATTTATTTTCAGCCTGGGTCGGCCAAGACCCCCCACCCCCCCCCCCGCCTCCTTTCTTTTTTCCTTCAAATCTCCGTTTATCTTGGACATGTTGTTTCAATATGGACCAATCAGCGGAGCCTTTCGAAGGAATGTCCCCTGAGACCTGACTTGGCTTCCCAATAGGGCCATTCATTTTGAGGACACAAGTTTAACATCTGGTTTGCATTAATGTCCTTACAATGGTTTCTCATCTCGGCAAAAAAAAGTGGCTCGCTTGGACAAATGGGCAATCATCCCTGATAGCAAATGTTCAAAAAGTTGTTCTCTCTTGAATGAGATTTTTGTAAGTCTAAATCTCTTTTTTTCATTTTAATCTTGTTTTAAATGCTGCCTGAGGGCTTTAGAAGCAGCAAGACATGTCAAATTCTCAGAGAGGCACAAATTCTCAGAGAGGCAAGCGTGTAACAACATTAGTAATGCATACTTAAGATGTCAATTAACATTGTCATGAACATGTATTGTAAATATAAGAACTGGAGGTGTTATATAACATGTACAAAAGTTGTGTTATTGTTATTTGTAAGAATTTACTATTGTGACCCATAACTCTATTTCTGAATGATGTTCTGTCTTTGCCACACTAAACTGTTTTCTGCACCATTTGGCCTGTATCTTCAGGATCTTGTGACATTCCTGTGACTTTCCAGAATGTCATTATCACCTACCAGCACCACAACATTTGGTCCAAGTTCCATAGTTTTGTTTCAAAGTCCAGAGGCTCTTCCATACTGATGTCTTTTAGCCTTATGAAGTAGCAGCTTTTCATACTTCAATGGCCACTCATTTATTGGTGGTACAGTTCAAGTATTTTATTGTATCGAAAGAAATAGCGAATACATTTTGTATTATGTACTAGTACTACTGAAGTTTGTTTTTTATGTTGGCCAATGACAGCATTATGCTCAAAACACAATTCATTAAAATTACTTGCTTAAAATTACTTGCTTAAAATTAACACATTGATGCTAATATAATATTGGTTATGCATTATTAATATAATATAATGCTAGTCATTCCGTTATCTAGCAAGTCACAAATAGATGTGATTGCAAAATACAGGGTTTATTACATATGTATTACATGAGAAAATTAACTAAATCTGATGCTAAAATAAAATGGTTCTAAAGTCCCATAAACAAATCACCAATTCTGTTTGCTCAACATCACTCACTATTTTTTTATTTATTTGTTATGAACTTTATATTTTATGGTTATGCTGTCTTCTTTTCTGCATTTACAAGGAAATGTTCGAGCATGTATGACAATCTATAACATGAATATTCAAACAAGCAGCTCTAAAGAATCTTTTCACATATTTGAAAATAGTTTCTCATATGTTGAACAATTCAAAGGATCCACATGATCGAACACAATGGTATACCATAAATCAATATGACTTCATCATTCCCCTTCTCTCTCTCAGTGTCTGTTTCAGTGTTAGCTTACACCTTGTGCTGGTTATGTGAGGTCATCACAAAACCACCTCACCTCTGTAAAGGAAGGAGAAACTGTTTCCCCAAATGTACACTTTACCATGAACTGTTCACAGCATTACATTAATTGTGGCATCCAAATTGCCCTACATTTAGCAACCAGCATCCACAAATTGGACTGTTTGCAACTTGTTTCCACTGTGTAAAACAAAACAAAATGAGCCCCCCTCCCTTACCCCTCCACATTCTTGCTGACCTTGCATCAGAAAAAATATCTAAATGTCTGCTTCTTGGATCCAGGCCTCCGAAACATGCCAGACACACACTGACTGCTAAACTCCACGTCTATAAAAGGAATCAGTGAACTTCTTTTGCACATAGCGGTGCTATCATGCCAATCACTCCCATGCCAATCACTCCCATGCTTGCTAGTGCGTTGGCGTCCCTTCTGTCCCGTCTGTGTTTATTTCCAGTAACCTCTGCAGTGTAGACATTGAGAGGCTGTACAATAGTGATGAGCCCTATTGCTTGGGCGGGGGGCATATTTCAGGCGCAAGAACTAGTCCTACAGTACTTTACATTAGTTTTGTAACAGTTTCCAAATGATGGTAATGATTCTAATCATGCTCTGGGCAATACGCAGTGAAAGACAAAAACTCCAGCGGTAACTCCTACCCTTTCCCCTTTGCTTATTTTTCAGTGTGACACTATTGTTTAAGTCTCCATTATGGAAGCATGGCCATTCACTGGTTATCTCAAGTATCATCACAGTCTAAACCACAGCAATTGTGCAATTCTGTTAGGTTTGCAGTGTTTATTCAAATGTGTGTCCTATCTACGGTTCTGCCTCTCACCATTGTTGAAACAGCTAAACTGGTCAAGTCTCTGTGTGTATGTTTGCATACTGCGTCTCAAATTCACTGCCTGGCAATTAGTTGTTATTTATGACAGACATTATTTTGTCATTGTGTTTAAATCTTCAAATGACCTGCTGTAAATAACGATCTGTATATAATGTTTTAAAAATATGCATTTTGTCATATATAAATTGCACTGCTTATCGTTTTGTTTGTGGTTATGGCCTGTTCTCCCTTCCACAGTTGGAAAGGGCTGCCAATGGTTCTGGTCAGGCAGAATCTTTCAAATGCTTATTATCTCTGTTGATGCAATATACCATAGCAAGATGTTTTAGATGAAAGATATCATGAATATTCATCATATTCAATATTCAGGGCTCCGCAGACTTCATCTTCTTAACTTATCTCTCTGTCTGCCTCTCTCTTTCTCTCTTTCTCTCTCTCATCCATCTGTCTCTCACCGTTTGTAACTAGATGAGGTCCCCAGATTGCAGGCTGTTTCACCGGCAGTGAGTATGTGTCAGGCTTCATTGTAAATCCATGAGAGACGTGCGTCCACTGGCATCTCTCCCAGGCCTCTCTCCTGACCTCTGACCGGCGGAGGTGTATTTTACAACTGGTCCTGACCACGCTGGGAGTGCACTGACAGACCCTGGGCTATCCGATCTGCGGGGGATGGTTGGCATTTCTTCCTTCCCTAGTTATCGTGTGTCAGGCAGCACAGCCCCAGTGCCAGGCCGCGTCCTGTTTGTTTATTTGTGACAGCGTCTCAGCCTCAGTATGCAGCGTTGGGCTAGGTGTGTGCTGTAGCTGTTTAACTCCCACTTAGTGCTGATCTCTTTCACACGTACGCTCGCTTTCACGCTAAAACCATTAGCATGCTAAACATATTAATTTTGAAGTAAAGAAATCAGGACGCTGTTCCATCTGGACATTAGTAATGCAGTCTACCCCATTCACTCTAAAAGGTATATGTCCCACTCTGGGTGTCAGTGTTTAATTCAGATTAGCTCTCTTTGATCTGAGCTGACGGCTTTTTACAACAGCCAGTGGTGTGGCAGTGGCACTACAATCAGGAAGAAAGCCAGGCATTGTGGGCTCGCGCGGCCCGTGGCTGTGGCTGGTGGTGTGAGGGGGCCAGTGTTTCATCCGTCACCTGGGAGCAGCGCTCGGAGACTGGGTCACAGTTCAGCCCAGCAGGGCACCTTGTAAATTGCCTGTGGCTGTCGCCTCGGAGCGGGCACACAACAGGGCAGTCTTTCATCAGGACCTCTCGCCCGGAATGCCTCCCTGCTTGGAAAAGGGGGCAGCCGGAAGTGGGCCTAGGCAGACGAGGAACAGTGGGATGGCCCCGGCGTCTCAGACAGTGCTCTCTTTCACAAGGACTCGCCTTCCTTTGCCTTTTCTTTTTTGTTGCTCTTCTCTTTTCCCCCTTCAAAGTGCTCCATTGACCAACACTTGAGTCAGCTGATTCTGAAGTCGTTCTACAGTTCATTTGATTGTCTGTGACTTGTGGTCTAAATGTGTTCTAGTCAGACCTCCTCCTCCTCCTCTTACTACTCTCACATCAAGGCTTTAATCAGCAAACACACTGTCAGCCATTAGGGTAGCAATCACTGAGAACTGAATTTTGAACAATTATCAAGCCATCATTTGTGAACAGACCAGGACTATACTAGCTTATGTCCTCCTCTTTTCACAACTATTACTGCTATGCCAACCCAATGAACAGCATTGTTTGTCTTTGCTGTTGCCCCCGTCAGAGGTGAATATTTCTGTAAATATTTGGGGATGTTTCCATGCTGAGATAACTGCTGCATCTGACTTCGTTCAGAGAGCACATACAGCTTACCAATCCTCTGCAAACCAGCCTGCTGTTGTATCCCCACCGAGTAGTCGGAAAGTCTGGAAAGCCACTAATACATGCCCACATATTTACCCTAAAAAAATCCTGATGTGATTAATAATTTGCCCAGTTGAGGCTCATGGCTGTTATTATTAGTATGGTCTAACACTTAATAGTTGTGGTCTAAGGGCTTGATCACACAATACAGACCCTTCACGACTTAACACCTTTGCCTGTTGTGCTGGGACCAGGCGTGATGGTAAATAATCTGTTCCCTGTTAGGCTGTGTGAAGTTGGATAGGAGTGCACTCGAGTGAACATGTACAGCATATAAATGCACGCTGATGGGAGCGATAATGCTGATATAAGCTCATGCCGTCGGCTGGGTGAAATGCTCCCGGTAGGTGCATCGCGGCCATGATGAATATAAGTGGGCTGTAATTTGTGCGAGCTGCGGGGAGCTGGCTTTACGGCGTTGTTGTTTTCCTCCAGCCGTCCCCTTTGGCTTTTATATCATCCTTAATGGGTTATAACCACGACCTGGGCATATGGCAATTATCTACTTTTTTCATTTTTTTTGTCAGACTAAATGGCCTATCACAAAACCACTACTGGAGTGGAAGGAGGTGAGATCTGGAAATGGGTTTAATAGATGACATCAGTTTGTCTAAAGGTAACTGCAAAGAACTATTGCTGCGATGCCAATTGCCCGCTGAATTGCCTCGCATTACCTTAGCATGTAGGTTCCATTCTGTTGCCAAACAAAATGCAAACAAAGTGATGCTAGCATTCATACTACTAGAACTTGAAGGTGCAGTCAGCGATTGCCCATGACATTTTTTGTCACATTCAGCAATCATCTCCTCACGACCTGCTAGCTGTAGCTGCCCATGCCATGATGTAGGCAGACCGGGCTTAGAACACTGGAAACAAACAAAATGGGGGCATGCCCCATAAAACAAAACCGAAACCCTGTGTGGAGTTTCTCTGGGAATACTGAAGGGAGGAGTGAGCTACCTCTCTGGACTGTTTCGTTTGGTCCTTGGTTAAAATATAGTGTGTGTAGTTTTGGGCATCTGCTAATAAATTTAAATATAAACATAAACAAACATGATTTCCTGTGCAATCGCTGACTGTACCTTTAGTATATCTACTTCTAATGAAAAATGTGTTTGATAAGATGTTGCAAATTACCCTAGTATTCTCAGGCCTGGGTCTTTTGGTCAGGGAAAACCGAAAACGAGTAACATTTTTGGATGAATGTGACTGAAAACAGGAAAACAAAACCAATTTCACTTGTTCTGAAGTGTAAACGCTGTTTTCAATTTTAGATAACCGGTCAATAACTGTATATATTGTTACGATTAACCTTTCTTTGAATTATTCATAGGCTTAGAAAATCACCTGCCCACACAGTGTTCCCCAGACCCCTTATTAGATGAATTTAGTCAGATTTTATGAATCACTGTCTTTCCTGAATAATAGGCTAGACCTATTAGTTGATAAAAAAATATTTGAAAACATTGTGTGAAATAATACAGTCTACCAGAGACACTTGGAAATTATATAGGCCTGTCATGCAGTAGGCCTAACAAAGGTTAGGCTATTATACAGGGCTTAAAGCAAGGGCATTTTCTGTGCCTGAAGTAGCCTACTAACAGACATTTTTGAAGATCTATTATTATATATGCCTACTTGCCTACTTTCAAATCTCACCTCACAAATTCAAGCACAGTGTTTTTAACACTTAGCCTTGATATCTAATTTTGATCTAATTTCATCTAATTTTTAAGGCTGTAGCCTAAAGCCTATAGTAGCCTAGGCCTATTGAGCCATCAGCCATAAATACATTTTTAAAGACAATGTCATTTTTAAAGGAACATTATTAAGCATATAACATTCTAACTGGTTACCATTTAGAGGAGAGGCCTTGGAACACTGGAACAGGAACAGGAACGAAAAAAATAATGTTTAGGCCTACCGGTACTCAGAAGGAACCGAAATAAAAATCATTTTGTTTTCAGTCCCTGCTTTTGGTTATGGAAGAAGTCAAGTGGTGGAGGAGAAAAAAGGTGAAACTTTATTAGATCCAATCATCCAGAGGCAAAAAAAACGCTAGCTACTAGAATTGTATTCCCTTACGGGAATATCTGATGATTACACTGTGCTTCTTAGCAACAAATAGGTAAGCTAAACAACTAATCAGAGCAAGCCTTTACCGACGCCGACATCAATTTAACATGTTGAATCCACTGTAAAAAACCTGACAGAGATCTGTTGGTCTTGGCAGTTCTGCGCGCACCACACCAGTTGGACCTATAACTCACCGACCGGCTAGACGTTATCAGGCGTCCGACTTTTGGCTTGGTCTGTGGTTAGCCTACCTTCTCTATGGCAGTGTCTCACAAAAGGGATGCCATGGATGAAAAAAATAATTTGCCTAAGGGTGCTCTACGGCACGTAGCCTACCACTCTTGGTAGCTTCCCCATCATCATCATCATCAGCAGCAACAATATCATCATCAATCAGCCCTATACACTGTAGCCACAAATGAGTCCACATGGCTTTTATGTTGTCTGCTGAGTTAGAGTGTAGGCTACCTAGAGAATGCTGAGAGGCCTCAGCCGTGTTGTCCCATAGGAATGGAAGTATTTGTGGAAACGGGTGCACACATCCAAAATATGTATTAACAGGTGCCAGACAAAACGTGTCAGAGAGAGAGAAGGAGATGGTCTGCACACTGTATGTGGGCTCGATGTTGAAATCAAAATGTTGCCTTTTTAGAATAAATAAAGTATTTCTTGGAGCCCATATACAGAGTGCAGACCATCTCCTTCTCTCTGTTTGGTTGGAAGCACATCCACAGCTCTCTGGCCTGTAATTTCTGGATGCTTTTCAGGAAGCTGTACATTTTCTTGGATGAAGACTGCAACGAGAATTACTGGCTCCACCTACGCTGTCACTGCTTGAGCACAATGCACATTATCCAATTAACCTCATGTTAAAACAATTAGGATGTTGATGTCATTATTGTACAAAATATTCAGTCCTGAATGTTTGCCTTTGCATGTCAGGTTCTAAAACAGATAGTTTCGGTCCTTGATTATGATTGGCTGAATCACGTTCAATGCTGTTGTAAAATCCAACACAAAAATACACCTTGGCCACATTTCCTTCTAAGCAGTAAGCCCCAAGAGACCGTAGGTTACACTGATTTTAGAACAGCTAAAATGGCCGCTGCATTATGAATCCATAATAACACATATATTATCATCTAATGATGTGATAGACCTTTGTATCAACTTATGTTCTATTGGATATTACCAGTTTTGAACTTCCATTTGCTATTTATGGCCTGCAGGCCTCATTGACCTGAGCTCATGCAAATCAGAAAGGGGAAGATTCTGTTAGGGAAAGGTTCCAGTGGGGGCTGGCATAGAAGTAAAGAAGGGGAGTGAGAGTGTGTTTGTGTGTGTGTGTGTGTGTGTGTGTGTGTGTGTGTGTGTGTGTGTGTGTGTGTGTGTGTGTGTGTGTGTGTGTGTGTGTGTGTGTGTGTGAATGTACAGAAGCGAAGCACAGATACACTACATCTGATCAACAGGTATGTGGCTGGATTCAATTTTATACACTGACCATTTTCGGGGCAGCCGTGGCCTACTGGTTAGCACCTCGGACCTGTAACCGGATGGTTGCCGGTTCGAACCGCTGTTGATGCAGGCAGCTCACTGCGCTGGGATTAGTGTGTGCTTCACCTCACTGTGTGTTCACTGTGTGCTGTTTGTGTAACTAATTCACGGATTGGGATAAATGCAGAGACCAAATTTCCCTCACGGGATCAAAAGAGTATATATACCATACTTTTCACACCCATTAATTTCTAATGGTTGGTCATTTTTGACCGGGAACACAATCCGTGTTCTAAAGTTAAATAAAACACAGAAATGGTTTTGAAAGTGATCAAATTTTGTTTTGTATGTTCAGATGCCCTGTGTTAACAAAGTCATTGAACCTCTTTATAGTCAGAATAAATTAACAATATTTTTGAGAGAAAAGAATGGTCAATCGGTCAAATTTGACCGCAAATACAACAGGAGGGTTAATTTTGTATCTTCCCCTGAACAACTATTCCTGTGTTGCATGGTATGATTTGGCAGTGGCTATTATGTCAAGCTTCACGATCCCAATTCTTATCTGTAAAGGCATACGCCATAAATGGTCATTTTGTGACTGATCTATTGAATGTCACATTCATCAAATAGCAAACAGCAAACATACCTCTCACACATCTGGAACACTCAGATTTTTGATGAGGCACAGTTTGAATAAACTGTGGGTTACAGTGAACCCACACTGGAGTATGTGATTGAGAAACACACAGTCTTAGCTTGAACTACGAGCGACATGCTGCGTGCTCACTAGCAACACGTTTGGTGCTCGAGCCTGCACTCCAGCAGGGAAGCTCCCCTTTGTGTGTTAATTTTCTTGCTATGCTGCTGACTGTCTACTGCCATGAGATCTATTCAAGGCTGCTTCACAGCATCATCCAAAACGCGGCTGTGAGCAGTGGCTTGAAAAGCCTGTCATTGACGAGCCTGGTCTGAGACACAAAAACAGTGTGCAGGGGGGTTGATTTGTGTGGGTCTGGAGTTTATGGTCTGTCTGTGTGTGTGTGTGTGTGTGTGTGTGTATGTTTTTGTTTGGGGGTAGCAGTGGACAGGGGAATGTGTGTATGTGGGGGGAATCAGTCCAGTCAGAAGCTGGGAGGGGAGAGGGCAGTGGTGGCCACACTGCGCCTGCAGCCCAGCGGTCCGGGATAGACAGCCAGTGTTTGTGGAGGCCAGACGGAGTGTGTGTTTGTGTGTGTGGGGTGGGGTGGGGGGGGGTGTTGGTGGGGTTGGGGTTGGTGGGTTGACCTGAAGGAGGGAAGGAGGTGCGGGGTGGAGGGGTGTAAGGGGTCAGGTCGGCCGGCCGGCGGAGTGGAGGTTGGTCGGTGAGACTGTGGGTCATTGTGGCTGCTGGGCCGACGTGAGCGAGTGAGGGAGCGTTTGGGTGGCAGAGATCGCAGAGCCCCTGGACATTCATCAACCTGCCCAGCCGGCCCGCCTGACTGGAGCCAGCGCCTGTTTTCTTCTATTTCCCACCTCCCTCTTTTTCTCCCTTGCTCCCAGTCTACCGCCCCCCC